>NC_141873.1:482844754-482996269 GCF_056163025.1 Triticum urartu | reverse complement strand
GCCTCCGTTTGTTTTCTCGCACTACATGGTGTTTGAGAAACGGATGACCGAGACATAGTCTTTCAGAAGCGCTAGCACCTTACATGTGGGGTAGACCGGTACACCTACATCCCCTACATCTGCTAGTCCACCCCGTAAGAGTTCGCACAACTTAGTCAACTATGCCAGAGCCCATAGTAGCATGTGGCTGCACACGGAAGTTTCTAGCATGAAAGATCTTATGATCCCTTTGAGCCTGGGTGGCGGTCCAAAAAAAACAGGCAAGTCCTGATAGACATCAGGTGCCTCAATCCACCCAGATGTGTGTTAGGTTGCCACCTTAGATAAACCATTAAAATTATCAATCTCACATCTGTCATGGATATCACTCACCCAATCCACGTCTACTAGCATAGCATGGCATAATAAGCAAACGTAGAAGTAACTCCCAAGGTTTCATAATAATACAGGTAATAGGTACTACCTCATCTACTTCCCATCCCACAATTTAATTAGATCCTAATCATGCAATGTGAGAGGATTGATCTAATGCAGTAAAACATGGGTTGTAGAAAAGGTATGATCAAAGTGTTACTCGCCTTGCTGATGATCCGCGAGTCCTAGGGTTTCGAAGTAACAGGCGGCGCAATCCGGGTAATCTATCGCAGACAAACAACAAGCACATAATAAGTACTCATCTAATGCACAAGTAAAACTCGAACAAGAGAACGAACCAGGTAGTTCAACTTAAGAACTCCGGTTGCAAAGAAAGAACGAAAAACAAACGGCGGAAGAAAACAACTCGGTTCTAGCAAGTTGAAACTAGGTCAAATTTTACTGTAGCAAAAGCTTGTTCAAGTTGATTAAACGGAATGGCGGTTTCGAGACGAAACTCCAGGCACTTGAATCACCTGATTCCGATAAACGAGCGAGAAGAAAGACTAGAACGAAAATCGGATCTGAGATCGCGATCGCGGAAAAGACGCGGAATAAATCCGACGAGAAGAAAAAGAAGAACGGTTAAACGAACGGATGTCGTCAACCTAGAAGAATCCGGTGATCACGTTTGTTAGGACGAACGGTCCCGCGAACGGTCCAAAGGCAACTAAATCGGAGAACAAAACGAATCCGATCTAGGGTTTCGGAGAAGAAAACCGAACGAAAAAACCGATCTAGAAAACCGGAACGGTTTAGAGAAGAAAAGAATCGGAACGATTAGAAGAAAACGATTCGAGAAAAAGAGACGCGGGGCAACCTCGGCGAGGTCTCCGGTGAGGGGCTCCGGCGGCAGCGGCAAGGTGCGGCGGCGGCGACGGTGACGCAGGGCGCGGGCGGCGGCTTAGGGCGGCGCGCGGGTGAGGGGTGGCGCGGCGCGGGGTGTGGTGGAGCTCTAGGCTTTGGGTTTGATGATTTAGAGGGGGGGTGCTTGGGTATTTATATTGGGGAGGGGTGAGGAGACTTGGGGTAGGGGACAAGAATTAGACTAGGAATAGGAATAGAAAAGAGGGAAGGAAAAGATCTAGAAATAGAGAAGGAATATACGGAAGTAGGACCAAAGTCCTACTAGGATTCGGTCCTAGCAAGAGGTGGCGGCGGCCGGCCGGCTCCTGGCGCTGCTGCATGCTGCGCGCGCAGGGAGGCTGAGGCGGTGGCTGGCTGGGCCTTGGCCCGGCTGGGCCTGCGGTAAGTTTTTTTTTAAACGGTTCAGCGCGCAGAAAAAAAACAAAAAGAGAACTAAACGAACTCCGAAAAATCTAAAGTAAATTTTCCCCGACTCCTAAAAATGAGCCGAACAAAATGAACTTTTCTCCGGACCTAAAATGCAATTTTCGAAAACGAGCATTTTTCCCTATCCAAATAAAATGCAAATAAACACCGGAAAACAAAAATTGATCTATTTATTAAATCTTCATTTTTCCTAAATTTGGGAAAGTCATATTATTCCCTCTCTCATATATTTTGACACCGGAAAATTATTGAAGATAAAATAAATAAATCAAATGATCCTCTTTTCAAAATTTGAGAAAACTCAAATATGAAAATAACAAAATCTCCAACTCTCTCCGAAGGTCCTTGAGTTGCGTGAAATTTCTAGGATCAACCAAAATGCATGAAAATATGATATGCATGATGATCTAGTGTATAACATTCCAAATTGAAAATTTGGGATGTTACAGGCAATGTGAGCCATTTTGTTGCGGAGTGCCCGTATGAGAAGAGGGAAGACAATGGTGGCAAGCTCATCCGAAAGGACAAAGCCAAGTCTTTCCCCAACAAGAGCAACTTCACCAAGAAGACACCTCACAAGGCGTTGGTGGTTCAAGAAGAATACCATGAGGATGATGATGATGATGATGAAGATGGCGAGTCGGTTGCCATGGCCTCCGTTGCCATTGCAAAAACTCCATGAGTGTCTCTCTCCGACTCACCCAATGAGAACATCACTGCCAAGTGCCTCATGGCTAAAGCCACCAACAAGGTAACCCCCAACATCAAAACTACCATCATTAATAATCCTTCCTTGACGGATTGCATTGATGAATATGAGGGATCTAATGTGGAGGAAAATGAGTTTGAGTCCTTTATGGGTAAACTCAAGGGTAAATCCAAGAAGCATTTTGTTGCTCTCTTGGAACAACTTGGTGAAGCCAATTACATGATCGAGGCTCACGAAGATACTATCTCCAAGATGGAGGGGCATAGTCGTGACTATGCCGATGAAATTTCAGATCTTTCCAATGCTCTTGAGGAAGAGCGTGGTCTTCGTTTGGCTCTTGAGGAGTTACACAACATTGATCACGCTAAGTTAAAGAAAGATTTTGATCATGCTCTCGTTGTCTCTCTTGTGCTAAACTCCGAGAAGGCCAAGCTTGGGGTTGATCTTGCTAGACTCAAAGAGGAGTTCGATCTACTTGACAAGGCTCACAAGGTCTTGAAGGGTGCTCATGCTAGCCTCAAAGAGTCTCATGATCAACTTCAAGTAAAGCTAACCAAGGAGAAAGCCACTTTTCCTCATATGATGTTAATTTATAATGCAAATGCTACTAACCCATGTTGTGAGCATGTGCGTCTTGTTGAGGAGAACGCTAAGCTAAAGGTGCAACTTGAGAAAGGTCTTGTATCTTGCATACAAGGCGAGAAGAACCTCAACGACCTTTTGACCAACCAAAAGGGAGTTGTGGCCAAGGAAGGAATTGGGTACGTGCCCAAGTCCAAGAACAAGAAGAAGAATGACAAGGCCAAACGACCTCCTCCTCTCAAGCAAACCTTTGTGAAGGAGCGAGAGAGTGCTACTAAGGAGAAGGAGAAGAACTCCGTGAGGGGTAGTGATTCCAAGAAGGGCAACGCTTCCATTCCCAACAAAGTCGGCGACTTTAACCCTTCTTATGTGTTGTGTCGTGCTAGAGATGGGCATGTTTTTGCCAAATTTGTTGGTTCTCCTTATGAGTACATTGAATGGTCTATTTGGGTTCCTAAGACCCTTGTTACTCACATCAAAGGACCCATTACAAAATGGGTACCTAAAACCAAGCATTGATCTCGTGTAGGTGTTTGCTTCCGGTGGGGGGTCATGGTTGCTCGATAGTGGAGCTACTAATCATATGACCAGAAGCAAGGACTTGGTGGTGAACGTGCAAAAGATTCATCCACGCCCATCAACATTGAGTGGGGTGATGCCTCGTCCTCTAAGGTATTGGGACTCGACAAAGTTGTCATTTCTCATGATCTTACGATTGAGAAGGTCATGCTTGTTGACTCCCTTGCATACAATTTACTTTCCGTTCGTCAACTAGCACTTATGGGCTTTGCCACTTTCTTTGATATTGATACCGTGGCCCTCTTGTGGAGTAAGACTCTTAAAGTAGCCTTTGTTTGGCATGTTGAGGACGATCTCTACACACAAAAAAGACACATCCGTGACATTTTGGTCCGAACGAATTTTTTTTCTGTCATACATATGACACTTCTATGACGATAATTGTGACAAAACCCGGTATCATCATAGATGTGGTGGGCTCCTACTTCTATGACAAAAAATCATGACAGAAAATGGGCTTTTCGTCCTGGGCGGGCCGGAGACTCAACTGCATGACATTCTTTGGGCCATCCATGACGGAAAAAACCGTGGTAGAAGCGAGGGGGAGGAAAATTTTGAGGAGTTCCCGGTTACGGTGGGAGGTCGGGGGCCGAGCGATGCGCGTTTCTCTCGTACACGTACGCGCGTGTGTGCGAGGCGTTGGCTCTAACTGAACCCGAGCGAGGCGTTGGGCTCTAACTGAACCCGAGCAATTGCACTGCAGGCTACGCGTTACTGAACCCGAGCGATTGATCGATGGCTGTTAACTGAACCCAATCGAGCGATTCCTTCGCTACTGCTGCTAACTGAAGCCGATCGATGCTGCCTCTGGGATGAACAGTGAGTGTTGCCGGGGGGGGTTGGACGAACAGTGACCGGTGGCGTTGCCTCTGGATGAACAGGACCCCGTGGTGTGGTGGAGGGATGGATGAACATTAGTCGGTGGAGGGGTGCCTGTGGAGGGGTGGTTGAACAGGATCCCGTGCTGTGGAGGGCTGGATGAACAGTAGACGGTGGAGGGGTGCCCGTGGAGGGGTGGTTGAATAGTAGCTGGTGGAGTAGCGCGCGGTGGAGGCTGGATGAACAGGAGCCCGTGGAGGCTGGAGGAGGTCGACGGTAGCCCGTGGAGGCTGGAGGAGGTCGACGGTGGAGATGAACAATATCCCGTTGAGTCCCGTTTTGCGGTACGCCACACCCCTCCCGATGAACAGGACCCCTGTTTCGACCGTAGCGCTCCAACACAAGTCTGTTTCATCCGTTTTGCGGTATGCCACACCCCTCCCATCAATAGGACCCCCGTTTCGACCGTAGGAGCTCCGTTTCGTCCGTTTTGCGGTACGCCACACCCCTCTCGATCAACAGGACCCCCGTTTCGACCGTAGGAGGTCCGTTTCCTCCGTTTTGCGGTACGCCAGACCCCTCCCGATCAACAGGACCCCGTTCCGAACGTAGGAGGTCCGTTTCCTCTGTTGTGCGGTACGCCAAGCCTCGTTTCCATCGCCTGTTCCGTCCAAGCCCTCCCGATGAACACGACCACGCATTCCCTTCCGACCCAGCCACCACCTCGGAAAATATTCAAGGAGGCTTGCGAGGCCGAGGCTGCCAAAAAAAGTCTCAATACATGAAGGGGCTTCAAGAGAGGAACATTGGGAGCCACCACCTCGGAAGCGATGATTACGACGGAAAGAGGTCCAAATGGGCCAAGGAGGACGCGGAAGCCGCGAGTCTTGGCATCCCAGATGCCTTTGCGGGTTTCACCGTCCCGCAGGAGCGTGACGTCCTCAGGGCCCGGCACTGTTGGGACCCAGTGAACAAGGTTTATGAGACAACACCGGTCATTACGGAGTTCATGAGACTGCTGGTAATTTTAGTTTCTGATCAATTCGACTGCACACATTAGTCATATTTGTAAACGATCCTTGTGCCTTTTGCAGAGAGAGCAGCACCAGATTGTGGCCGAAAGCGACTCGCCGTCTGAGGCATTGGCGAGGCCCAAGTGGGACACTCCATTCAACTGGGCGTTGAACATATTGAAACGACGTGGATACTCGACCGTCGTATGGACGCGTGCACGGTGTCGGAGACGGCGCCACGTGGAAGAAGTACTAGCGTGAGACCACGGAGGAGAGAAAGGAAAGACGGAGGTTAACTGAAGAAAACATCGACAAGAAGGTTGAGATTGCGGTTGAGAAGAAATCATCTCAAACAGTCGCAACAGCGGTAGCTGCCGCAAAACAGGTGGTTGCAGATTTGTCTACTTCCTTGGTGACGGGCATTATCACTTGGACAAGGCAAAATCCAGAAAAAAATGCAGAGGACTTTCCCCTTGCCGACTTCTTGGGGAGCAGCCCGACTAGCGTTGCACCAGCACCTGCTCCTGCACCGGCTCCCGCACCTGCTCCCGCACCGGACGTGCTCGGTGGTGCTTCATCTTTGGCTGAGCTCGACGCCCTCACGGTATCTATCACACCGGCCCCCTTCAATATAAATGTATAATCTCCCGTTTTCGTTGCCTTTCGGATGTCTCATGTCGCAGACTTTTCTTTGCAGGCCGACGAACCCCGTGCACCATATTGTACACCATCGGTGACCAGAAGGTGGACGTGAGGAAGGCGATGATATGAAGTCGAAGGAACCATTGTTCCACAGCCGGCTGATCCCCCCGAACGTCTTCAAGGTTTCCGTGGCCAGTGTCAAACCGGGCCACGAGAATTTGCCTCCTCCAATACTAGCGGGGGATGATGACGAGACACCACGGCGGCTTGGTGATTGTTGCAATGGGTGGGTTCTGTTGTGGCCAAAGAGTCTGATTCGCCTGGAGGCGGCCGGGAGCACACCCACGAGCATGCAGCCTCACCAAGGTATGAACATCAACACCCCACCTACCCAATTAGCGTCGGGTGTCGGGTTGGGTGATAGCGGACGGGGTAAGGAGGAGGCTCCATTAGTTGCTGATGACGTCGCCATGGATGAGGATGAGGACGCGATGGCGCTGAACAGTATGTCTATACTGGCGCCTCCTCAGGGTTTGAGCGTCATGAGTCGGTGCCTGAATTGCCGTCTCAACGTATTATGGACGACCTTCCGGTAGTAAAGAAGTCTAGGAAGAGAGCGAGGAAAGGCAAAAAAGCTGATTCTATGATCCTGCCACCTCAGCAGCCTCGGCTTCAGGACCGTATAGATATCCCCGATGCGGATAAATGGCATATCCCCGGTCAACCAATCCTACCTGCAACAGGCTACGGTCCAGATTCGGCGATCTAAGGAGACTTCATGACGATGTGCTGCGGGTAGAGAAAGGCCTCACCGCCTCGAAAGATCCAGGATACCCACTCTACGTGGTTAACGTTCCGCGGCAAATGTCGTACGTCGACAGCTTCCCCATGGATAAGTTCTTCCTCCGATTCGATTACATATTCGACATGTTTCACGTGAAGAAGTTGGATTTTACGTTTGTCCGCCTTTATGCCTTGCACATGAACTACATCATCGGGGTTGAGCAGATATCTAATATCTGTGTCGCTGACCCATACTACATGCACGAGGGCTTCTTGGGAGTCTACGCAAAGCACCATGAATACGTGAGGGATTACATCGTCACTTTCATGCTCGCCAATAAGGACAAGGAGGCGATTCCCATGCCTTATCATCCCGTGTAAGTCATCCGCGCTGCTATCCTTCCTTCGATTTCAATCATTCATTTGCACAGTGGAGGCTAATTAATTTGAGGTGTACTTATTTTGCGCAGCGACGGGCGCGCCGTCCTCATCATCCTTTACCACCGATTCTCCCACGCTCTTTACTTGGACTCGTCGAAGAACATTCACAAAAAGGATTACACCCACATCAAGGATGTTCTCGATAGTGCTATGTTTTACTACCAAGCAAGGGGTGGAGAGGTCAGGGACAAGAAGACAAGGGGCAGCAGGGCCGCCTTCGGCCATAAGACCAACTTCTGTTGCATCCAGCAACCGAACGATTCTCTTAATGATGGATTCTATGTCCTACACCACATGCTGGAGTACAGACGGGATCACCAGAACCTTTGCATGTCACCTAGATCCAGCGATGCCCATATTCTGCAATGGGCAAAGGACATAGGAGATATCGAGGATCATCGACTTCGAGATGAGTTCTATAACATCCAACATGAACTTGCCCAAATCATCATGAAGGAGGTTGTCGGAAAAACAGGGATGTTCTACGGAGAAGGACAAATGTCGCGGGAAGACGTCCAAACATGGATAGCCTCTCAGCGTCTCGACATGAAGCCTTTCACTAAGCTCAAGGACTATCTCCCTGACTTGGATGGATGGAACGACATGTTGGAGTGATTGTCGATATATGACAATGTGTCAGTTTAGTCCATACTTTCTGTATGACAAAACTTTGAGTTATGCACGGTGAAACTTTATTTGTGATGTAATTAAACCGTCCTCCTCCTCGACTAGCGAAAATCACTCTAGTTAGGGCATTTTGGGGTACGATGAACTTTGTTATTTATGCTTATGATATGTTGTTTCTATTTTTGCCAAGTCTGTCTCTTTCTGTTGCTCAACTATATATGTTGCATATCATCGACTCATGTGATGATGCAGGTGCATAGATCATAGATGGTGAAGAAGTGCTACGCCAGGAGTATATATACGACAAGTGGCCGGAGTGTCAGGCCCAGGTGTACCGGTTTCCGGTTTCCGAGCGATAGGCAGTAGTTAGTTTAGGTTCACGCTAATGCGAGAGAGGGATACGAACTCATGTACTCAAAGTGATAGCTCTTCTCGTGTATATCATTGTTTAGATGGATGACGATGTATTTGCAAGTAATCGAGACTTGTATCGCTATTTTTGAGATGATGACGAGAGACCACTTTGTGTTGGATGATGATTATGATGAGACTATTTGTATGTATATGCTATGATTACATCTGTGGTCTCGCAGGCATTTGTATGTGTATCATGATGACATTTGTATGTGCTAAAGATTCTTCTATAAAGCCTGTTCAAATACAAAACAAATATGCCGGAAAAAAGAAAAAAACTACTAAAATTAGCAGTAGCGAGTGGAGAAAAGTTAGCAGCAGCGCGGTAGTAGCAGTAGCGCGCACGGAAGAAGCGCGCTATAGCTATTAGCAGTAGCGAGCTTCCACTAAGCGCACTACTTCTACACTTGTGTAGCAGTAGCGCTGGTGAGCACGCGCTACTGCTATGTGTTAGCTGTAGCGCCTTATTAGTAGCGCCGGTCCGCGTGCTACCGATACACCTAAAACCCGCGCTGCTACTAGCCTTTTCCCTAGTAGTGTTGGCACACATTTTTGTCGTGATTCTCCGGTAGAACTTCGGGGCACTCTTTGAGGTCCTTTGTGTTGGTTGAATAGATGAATCTGAGATTGTGTGATGCATATCGTATAATCATACCCACGGATACTTGAGGTGACATTGGAGTATCTAGGTGACATTAGGGTTTTGATTGATTTGTGTCTTAAGGTGTTATTCTAGTACGAACTCTAGGGCTGTTTGTGACACTTATAGGAATAGCCCAACAGATTGATTGGAAAGAATAATTTTGAGGTGGTTTCGTACCCTACCATAATCTCTTCGTTCGTTCTCCTGTATTAGTGACTTTGGAGTGACTCTTTGTTGCATTTTGAGGGATAGTTTTATGATCCAATTATGTTAGTATTGTTGAGAGCACTTGCACTAGTGAAAGTATGAACCCTAGGCCTTATTTCCTATCATTGCAATACCGTTTATGCTCACTTTTACCATTAGTTACCTTGCTGTTTTTATAATTTCAGATTACAAATACCTTTATCTACTATCCATATACCACTTGTATCACCATCTCTTCGCCGAACTAGTGCACCTATACAATTTACCATTGTATTGGGTGTGTTGGGGACACAAGAGACTCTTTGTTATTTGGTTGCAGGGTTGCTTGAGAGAGACCATCTTCATCCTACGCCTCCTATGGATTGATAAACCTTAGGACATCCACTTGAGGGAAATTTGCTACTGTCCTACAAACCTCTGCACTTGGAGGCCCAACAATGTCTACAAGAAGAAGGTTGTGTAGTAGACATCAAGCTCTTTTCTGGCACCGTTGCCGGGGAGGTGAGTGCTTGAAGGTATATCTTTAGATCTTGCAATTGAGTCTTTTAGTTTCTTGTTTTATCACTAGTTTAGTTTATAAAAGAAAACTATAAAAAATGGAATTGAGTTTGTCTCATACGCTTCACCTTTTTAATATCTTTCATGAGTATGATGGAAAGGATAATTGTGCTCAAGTGCTAGAAGAAGAAATCTATAAAATGTTTGGCACTAAATATTTGAATGATGAGCATGATTGCAATGTTGTTAGTATGAATTCCTCGAATATCCATGTTGCTAATGATATGCAAATCCACAAGCTTGGGGAAGCTATGTTTGATGAAGATGATATTTTTTGTCCCCCAAGTTTTGATGAGCAAATTTATTATGATGAAAGCATGCCTCCTATCTATGATGATTATTGTGATGACACGTATGCTTTAAAGAATAATGATAACCATGAAACTTGTCATCTTGATCTTAATTTTCAATCACATGATAGTTATTTTGTTGAGCTTGCTCCCACTATTATTCATGAGAAGAATTTTGCTTGTGTGGAGAGTAGTAAATTTTCTATGCTTTTAGATCATGAAAAGAATGCTTTATGTGATAGTTATATTGTTGAATTCATTCATGATGCTACTGAAAATTATTATGAGGGAGGAATATATGCTTGTAGGAATTGCAATAATATCAAGTTTCCCCTCTATGTGCTTACAGTTACGAAGTTATGCATGTTTTACCTTCCTATGCAAGTTGATTCTTGTTCCCATAAGTTGTTTGCTCACAAAATCCCTATGCATAGGAAGTGGGTTGGACTTAAATGTGCTAGTCATATTCTTCATGATGCTCTCTTTATGTTATAATTCTTATCTTTTATGTGAGCATCATTGAAATCATCATGCCTAGCTAGGGGTGTTAAATGCTAGCACTTGTTGGGAGGCAACCCAATTTTATTTTTATTCCTTGATTTTTTCTCCTGTTTATTAATAAATAATTCATCTAGCCTCTGTTTAGATGTGGTTTTATGTTTTAATTAGTGTTTGTGCCAGGTATAACCTCTGGGAAGACTTGGGGGAAGTCTTGTTGATCATGCTGTCAAAAACAGAAACTTTAGCGCTTACGAGAATTGCTGCCATTTTTATTTGGAGAGTGATATTTAGTTAATTCTTTTTGAAGATAATTAATAGATAAATTACTCATGTCCAGAAATTTATTTGATAATTTTATGAGTTCCATAAGTATACGTTTGATCCAGATTACTACAGACTATTCTGTTTTTGACAGATTCTGTTTTTCGTGTGTTGTTTGCTTATTTTGATGAATCTATGGCTAGTAAAATAGTTTATAAACCATAGTGAATTTGTAATACATTAGTTTTAACACCAATATAAATAAATAATGAGTTCATTACAGTACCTTGAAGTGGTAATTTATTTTCTTATACTAACGGAGCTTACGAGTTTTCTGTTAAGTTTTGTGTTGTGAAGTTTTCAAGTTTTGGGTAAGGATTCAATGGACTATGGAATAAGGAGTGGCAAGAGCCTAATCTTGGGGATTACCAAGGCACCCCAAGATAATATTCAAGGATATCCAAGAGCCTAAGCTTGGGGATGCCCCGGAAGGCATCCCCTCTTTCGTCTTCGTTCATCGGTAACTTTACTTGGAGCTATATTTTTATTTACAACATGATATGTGTTTTGCTTGGAGCATCAATTTATTTTGTTAGGATTTGCTTGATGTTATTTATAACAATGTTTTGAATCTTTTATTTAAATAAAAGTGGCATTAATAGTCTTTACTATGCCTATGTTACAAATATACATGTTGCTGTTTGAAAACAGAAAGTTTACCGCTGTTGCAATAATTCCCTAGAAAAGTCAGAATGTGATAAAATGTTGAAACCTTTTGCATATTAAGCTCTAATAAATTTACTACAGTGGGAATTTTCTTTCATAATTTTTGGAGCTAGGGAAGTATGGATGTTGCTGCATTCTTTTTAGACTGTCCTGTTTAGGCAGATTGCTGTTATGTTTGCTTCTTTAATGATTCTATTTGAGGATAGGACTATTAAATATGCAGAGACATTTAGTATGCAATGTTGAATAATAATTTTAGTGGTTTGCTACAGTAGAGTATGATAAGGTTTTTGCGACAACTTATCTCACGAGTCCTTGTTGAGTTTTGTGTGGATGAAGCTTTTGAGATTTAGGGAGACCGTGATATGAGAGGAATTAAGGAGACACAAAAGATCAAGCTTGGGGATGCCCAAGGCATCCCGAGATAATATTTCAAGAAGTCTCAAGCGTCTAAGCTTGGGGATGCCCCGGTTGGCATCCCACCTTTCTTCTTCAACAACTATCGGTTAGTTTCGGTTGATCCTAAGTTTTTGCTTCTTCACATGATGTTTGCCATTCTTCGAATGTCATTTTGTTTTGCTTTGCTTGCTGTTTGAATAGAATACCAAGATCTGAAATTATTAAATGTTAGAGAGTCTTCACATAGTTGCATAATTATCCGACTACTCATTGATCTTCACTTATATCTTTCGGAGTAGTTTGTCATTTTCTCTAGTGCTTCACTTATACCTTTTAGAGCATGGTGGTAGTTTTATTTTGAAGAAATAGATGAACTCTCATGCTTCACTTAGATTATTTTGAGAGTCTCAAATAGCATGGTAATTTGCTTAAAATCCTAATATGCTAGGTATATAAGATAATAATAAAACTTTCTTATGAGTGTATTGAATACTAAGAGAAGTTTGATGCTTGATGATTGTTTTGAGATATGGAGGTAATAATATCAAAGTCGTGCTAGTTGAGTAGTTGTGAATTTGAGGAATACTTGTGTTGAAGTTTGCAAGTCCCGTAGCATGCACGTATGGTAAACGTTATGTAACAAATTTGAAACATGAGGTGTTATTTGATTGTCCTCCTTATGAGTGGCGGTCGGGGATGAGCGATGGTCTTTTCCTACCAATCTATCCCCCTAGGAGCATGCACGTAGTGCCGAGGTTTTTGATGACTTGTAGATTTTTGCAATAAGTATGTGAGTTCTTTATGACTAATGTTGAGTCCATGTATTATACGCACTCTCACCCTTCCATCATTGCTAGCCTCTACGGTATCGTGCATTGCCCTTTCTCACATCGAGAGTTCGTGCAAACTTCGCCGGTGCATCCAAACCCCATGATATGATACGCTCTTTCACACATAAACCTCCTTATATCTTCCTCAAAACAGCCACCATACCTACATATTATGGCATTTCCATAGCCATTCCGAGATATATTGCCATGCAACTTTCCACCATCCAGTTTATCATGACACATTCATCATTGTCATATTGCTAGCATGATCATGTAGTTGACATAGTATTTGTGGCAAAGCCACCGTTCCCAATTCTTTCATACTTGTCACTCTTGATTCATTGCATATCCCGGTACACCGCCGGAGGCATCCATATAGAGTCATACTTTGTTCTAGTATCCAGTTGTAAATAAATAGAAGTGTGATGATCATCATTCAATAGAGCATTGTCCCAAAAAAAGAGAAAGGCCAAAAAAAGGGATGGCCAAATAAAAAAACGGGGGGCAAATAAAAAAAAGAAAGGCCAAATAAAAATAAAAAAAATTAAAAATTAAAATAAAAGGGACAATGCTACTATCCTTTTTCCACACTTGTGCTTCAAAGTAGCACCATGATGTTTATGATAGAGAGTCTCTTGCTCTATCACTTTCATATACTAGTGGGAATTTTTCATTTATAGAACTTGGCTTGTATATTCCAACAATGGGCCTCCTCAAGTGCCCTAGGTCTTCGTGAGCAAGCAAGTTGGATGCACACCCACTAGTTTCTTTTGTTGAGCTTTCATACATTTATAGCTCTAGTGCATCCGTTGCATGGCACTCCCTACTCCTCGCATTAACATCAATTGATGGGCATCTCCATAGCCCATTGATTAGCCTCGTTGATGTGAGACTTTCTCCTTTTTTGTCTTCTCCACATAACCCCCATCATTATATTCTATTCCACCCATAGTGCTATATCCATGGCTCACGCTCATGTATTGCGTGAAAGTTTATGAGTTTGATATTACTAAAGTATGAAACAATTGCCTGGCTTGTCATCGGGGTTGTGCATTATGAGAGCATTCTTGTGTGACGTAAATGAAACATGACTAAACTATATGATTTTGTAGGGATGAACTTTCTTTGGCCATGTTATTTTGAGAAGACATGATTGCTTAGTTAGTATGCTTGAAGTATTATCATTTCTATGTCAATATTAAACTTTTGTCTTGAATCTTATGGATCTGAATATTCATGCCACAATTAAGAAGAATTACATTGAAGTTATGCCAACTAGCATTCCACATCAAAAATTATCATTTTTATCATTTACCTACTCGAGGACGAGCAGGAATTAAGCTTGGGGATGCTTGATACGTCTCCAACGTATCTATAATTTTTGATTGCTCCATGCTATATTATCTACTATTTTGGGCAATATTGGGCTTTATTATCCACTTTTATATTACTTTTGGGACTAACCTATTAACCGGAGGCCCAACCCAGATTTGCTATTTTATGCCTATTTCGGTGTTTCGAGAAAAAGGAATATCAAACGGAGTCAAAACAGAACGAAATCAACTGGAGAAGTTATTTTTGGAAGGAAAGCAACTCAGGGAACTTGAAGTGCACGTCAGGGGAGACACGGGCTGCCCACGAGGGTGGGGGGCGCGCCCACCCCCCTAGGGCGCGCCCCCTGCCTCGTGGGGCCCCCGTGGCTCCTTCGACGTACTTCCTGCACCCATATATATCGTCATACCCTAAAACTTCCAGAACAGAGATTAGATCGGGAGTTCCGCCGCCAAAAGCCTATGTAGCCACCAAAAACCAATCTAGACCCATTCCGGCACCCTGCCGGAGAGGGCAATCCTTCTCCGGTGGCCATCTTCATCATCCCGGTGCTCTCCATGACGAGGAGGGAGTAGTTCTCCCTCGAGGCTGAGGGTATGTACACGTAGCTATGTGTTTGATCTCTCTCTCTCGTGTTCTTGATTTGGCACGATCTTGATGTATCGCAAGCTTTGCTATTATAGTTGGATCTTATGTTTATGCTCCCCCTCTTCTCTCTTGTAATGAATTGAGTTTCCCCTTTGAAGTAATCTTATCGGATTGAGTCTTTAAAGATTTGAGAACACTTGATGTATGTCTTGCCGTGCGTATCTGTGGTGACAATGGGATATCACGTGATTCACTTGATGTATGTTTTGGTGATCAACTTGCCGGTTCCGCCGATGAACCTATGCATAGGGGTTGGCACACGTTTTCGTCGTGATTCTCCGGTAGAACTTTGGGGCACTCTTTGAGGTCCTTTGTGTTGGTTGAATAGATGAATCTGAGATTGTGTGATGCATATCGTATAATCATACCCACGGATACTTGAGGTGACATTGGAGTATCTAGGTGACATTAGGGTTTTGATTGATTTGTGTCTTAAGGTGTTATTCTAGTACGAACTCTAGGGCTGTTTGTGACACTTATAGGAATAGCCCAACAGATTGATTGGAAAGAATAACTTTGAGGTGGTTTTGTACCCTACCATAATCTCTTCGTTCGTTCTCCGCTATTAGTGACTTTGGAGTGACTCTTTGTTGCATGTTGAGGGATAGTTTTATGATCCAATTATGTTAGTATTGTTGAGAGCACTTGCACTAGTGAAAGTATGAACCCTAGGCCTTATTTCCTATCATTGCAATACCGTTTAAGCTCACTTTTACCATTAGTTACCTTGCTGTTCTTATAATTTCAGATTACAAATACCTTTATCTACTATCCATATACCACTTGTATCACCATCTCCTCGCCGAACTAGTGCACCTATACAATTTACCATTGTATTGGGAGTGTTGGGGACACAAGAGACTCTTTGTTATTTTGTTGGAGGGTTGCTTGAGAGAGACCTGATACGTCCATTTTGCATCATGCTTTTATATCGATATTTATCGCATTATGGATTGTTATTTCACTCTATGTCACAATACTTATGGCTATCCTCTCTTATTTTACAAGGTTTACATAAGGAGGGAGAATGCCGGCAGCTGGAATTCTGGGCTAGAAAAGGAGCAAATATTAGAGACCTATTCTGCGCAACTCCAAAAGTCCCGAAACTCCACGGAACGTCTTAAAATAAATAAAGAAAAATCCTCGCGAAAGATGAAGGCCAGGGGGCCCACACCCTGCTCACGAGGGTGGGGGCGCCCCCCCTAGGGCGCGCCCCCTACCTCGTGGGCCCCCTGGTGGCTCTCCGATGTCCATCTTCTCCTATATGAGGTCTTTCGATGAGAAAAAAATAAGAAGGAACTTTTCGGGACGAGACTCCGCCGCCACGAGGCGGAACCTTGGCAGATCCAATCTAGAGCTCCGGCAGAGCTGTTCTGCCGGGGATACTTCCCTTTGGGAAGGGGAAATCATCACCATCGTCATCACCAACACTCCTCTCATCAGGAGAGGGCAATCTCCATCAACATCTTCACCAGAACCATCTAATCTCCAAACCCTAGTTCATCTCTTGTATCCAATTCTTGTCTCAAAGTCCGGGATTGGTGCTAGTAGGTTGCTAGTAGTGTTGATTACTCCTTGTAGTTGATGCTAGTTGGTTTATTTGGTGGAAGATCATATGTTCAAATCCTATATGCATATTATTACCCCTCTGATTATGAACATGAATATGCTTTGTGAGTAATTACGTTCGTTCCTGAGGACAAGGGAGAAGTCTTGCTATGAGTAGTCATGTGAATTTGGTATGCGTTTGATATTTTGATAAGATGTATGTTGTCTAGCCTCTAGTGGTGTTATGTGAACATCGACTACATAACACTTCACCATTATTTGGGACTAGAGGAAGGCATTGGGAAATAATAAGTAGATGATGGGTTGCTAGAGTGACAGAAGCTTAAACCCTAGTTTATGCGTTGCTTCGTAAGGGGCTGACTTGGATCCATATGTTTCATGCTATGGTTAGGTTTACCTTAGTACTTTTGTTGTAGTTGCGGATGCTTGCAATAGAGGTTAATCATAAGTGGGATGTTGTTCAAGTAAGAACAACACCCAAGCACCGGTCCACCCACATATCAAATTATCAAAGTATCGAACGCGAATCATATGAACGTGATGAAAACTAGCTTGACGATATTCCCATGTGTCCTCGGGAGCGCTTTTCCTATTATAAGAGTTTGTTCCGGCTTGTACTTTGCTACAAAAGGATTGGGCCATCTTGCTGCACTTTATTTACTTTTGTTACTTGTTGATCGTTACAATTTATCCCGTCACAAAACTATCTGTTACCACTTATTTCAGTACTTGCAGAGAATACCTTGCTGAAAACCGCTTATCATTTCCTTCTGCTCCTCGTTGGGTTCGACACTCTTACTTATCTAAAGGACTACGATAGATCCCCTATACTTGTGGGTCATCAAGACTCTTTTCTGGCACTGTTGCCGGGGAATGTAGTGCCTTTGGTAGGTGGAATTTGGTAAGGAAAATTTTATATAGTGTGCTGAAATTTACTGTCACTTGTTACTATGGAAAGTAATTCTCTGAGGGGCTTGTTCGGGGTATCTTCACCCCGTCCAGTAGAGCAAAGAGTTGCTCCTCAACCTACTGAACCTATTGAAAATGAAACTCCTTTTGAATTTCCTTCGGGTATGATGGAAAAACTGCTAGCTAACCCTTTTACAGGAGATGGAACAAAGCATCCTGATGAGCACTTAATATATGTGGATGAAGTTTGTGGATTATTTAAGCTTGCAGGTATACCCGATGATGTTCCTAAGAAGAAGGTCTTCCCTTTATCTTTGAGGGGAGACATATTTATATGGTATAGGCTATGTGATGATATGAGATCATGGGACTATAAAAGATTGAAGCTGGAATTTCATCAAAAGTATTACCCTATGCATCTTGTTCATCGTGATCGCAATTATATATATATAATTTCTGGCCTCGCGAAGGAGAAAGCATCGCTCAAGCTTGGGGGAGGCTTAAATCAATGTTATATTCATGCCCCAATCATGAGCTCTCAAGAGAAATGATTATTCAAAATTTATATGCTCGGCTTTCTGATAACAATCGCACCATGCTCGATACTTCTTGTGCTGGCTCTTTTATGATGAAAACTACTGAATTCAGATGGAATTTATTGGATAGAGTTAAACGCAACTCTGAAGATTGGGACCTCGACGAAGGTAAGGAGTCAGGTATGACACCTACGTTTGATATTGTTAAATCTTTTATGGATACCAATATTTTCCGTAAGTTTAGCACTAAATATGGACTTGACTCTGAGATAGTAGCTTCTTTCTGTGAATCTTTTGCTACTTATGTTGATCTCCCTAAGGAGAAGTGGTTTAAATATCATCCTCCCATAGAAGTAAAAGTAGCTGCACCTATTAAAGTTGAAGAAAAGACTGTCACTTATAATGATCCTATTGTTCCTACTTCTTATATTGAGAAACCACCTTTCCCTGTTAGAATGAAGGATCATGCTAAAGCTTCAACTGTTGTTCATAAAAGCAATATTAGAACTTATACACCTCCTGAGCAAGTTAAAGTAGAACCTAATATTGCTATTGTTAAAGATCTCTTGTCTGATAATATTGATGGGCATGTTATTCAGTTTGAAGGTGAAACTGCTAGAATTGCTAAACCTTGTGATAAAGATAAACATAGACCTGTGGTAGGCGTGCCTGTTATTTCTATTAAAATAGGAGATCATTGTTATCATGGCTTATGTGATATGGGTGCTAGTGTAATACCTATTGACTTATACAAAGAAATTAAGAATGAAATTGCACCTGCTGAGTTAGAAGGTATTGATGTCACAATTAAACTTGCCAATAGAGATACTATTTCACCAATTGGAATTGTTAGAGATGTTGAAGTCTTGTGTGGGAAAACTAAATATCCTGCTGATTTTCTTGTTCTTAATTCTCCACAAGATAGCTTTTGTCCCATTATATTTGGTAGACCCTTCTTAAATACTGTCAATGCTACCATAGACTGCAAAAAAATGTTGTTACTATTGGCTTGGATGATATGGTTCATGAGTTTAATTTCTCTAAATTTAGTAAACAACATCGTGAGGAAGAATTACCTAGTAAGGATGAAATTATTGGTCTTTCTTCTATTGTCGTACCTCCTAGTGATCCTTTAGAACATTATTTGCTAGACCATGAAAATGATATGTTCATGAATGAAAGAAGGGAAATAGATGAAGTATTCTTTAAACAGGAACCTATTCTGCATCACAACTTGCCTGTTGAAATCTTAGGGGATCCTCCTCCACCCAAGGGTGATCCCGTGTTTGAGCTTAAACCTTTGCCTGATAATCTTAAATATGCTTATCTTGATGAAAACAAGATATATCCTGTTATTATTAGTGCTAACCTTTCAGAGCATGAAGAAGAAAGATTATTGAAAACTCTGAAGAAGCATCGTGATGCTATTGGATATACTCTTGATGATCTTAAGGGCATTAGTCCCACTCTATGTCAACATAAAATAAATTTGGAAGCAGATGCCAAACCAGTTCGTGATCCTCAACGACGTCTGAATCCTAAAATGAAAGAAGTGGTAAGAAAAGAAATACTAAAGTTTCTGGAGGCAGGTATAATCTATCTCGTTGCTGATAGTGAGTGGGTAAGTCATGTCCATTGTGTCCCTAAGAAGGGAGGTATTACTATTGTTCCTAATGATAAAGATGAATTGATTCCACAAAGAATTATCATAGGTTATAGGATGGTAATTGATTTTCGCAAATTAAATAAAGCTACTAAGAAAGATCATTACCCCTTACCTTTTATTGATCAAATTCTAGAAAGATTATGCAAACATACACACTATTGCTTTCTAGATGGTTATTCTGGTTTCTCTCAAATACCTGTGTCGGCTAGAGATCAATCAAAGACTACTTTTACATGCCCTTTTGGTACTTTTGCTTATAGACGTATGCCTTTTGGTTTATGTAATGCACCTGCTACCTTTCAAAGATGCATGATGGCTATATTCTCTGACTTTTGTGAAAAGATTTGTGATGTTTTCATGGATGACTTTTTCGTCTATGGTTCCTGTTTTGATGACTGCTTGAGCAATCTTGATCGAGTTTTGTAGAGATGTGAAGAAACTAATCTTGTCTTGAATTGGGAAAAGTGCCACTTTATGGTTAATGAAGGTATTGTCTTGGGGCATAAAGTTTCTAAAAGAGGTATTGAAGTTGATAAAGCCAAGGTTGATGCGATTGAAAAGATTCCATGTCCTAAGGACATCAAAGGTATAAGAAGTTTCCTTGGTCACGCCGGATTTTACAGGAGGTTCATTAAGGACTTCTCAAAAATTTCTCGGCCTCTAACTAATTTATTGCAAAAAGATATACCATTTTTGTTTGATGATGATTGTGTAGAAGCATTTGAAATACTTAAGAAAGCATTAGTCACTGCACCTGTTGTTCAGCCACCTGATTGGAACCTACCCTTTGAAATTATGTGTGATGCTAGTGATTATGCTGTAGGTGCTATTCTAGGGCAAAGAGTTGATAAGAAATTAAATGTTATTCATTATGCTAGTAAGACTCTAGACAATGCTCAAAGAAATTATGCTACTACTGAAAAAGAGCTTTTAGCAGTTGTATTTGCTTGTGATAAGTTTAGATCTTATATTGTTGATTTCAAAGTAACTATTCAAACTGATCATGCTGCTATTAAATATCTTATGGAAAAGAAAGATGCTAAACCTAGACTTATTAGATGGGTTCTCTTGCTACAAGAATTTGATTTGCATATTGTTGATAGAAAGGGAGCCAAGAACCCCGTTGCAGACAACTTGTCTAGGTTAGAAAATATTCTTGATGACCCACTACCTATTAATGATAGCTTTCCTGATGAACAATTAAATGTTATAAGTACTTCTCGTAGTACTCCATGGTATGCTGATTATGCTAATTATATTGTTGCTAAGTTTATACCACCTAGCTTCACATACCAGCAAAAGAAAAAGGTTTTCTATGATTTAAGACATTACTTTTGGGATGACCCCCATCTTTATAAGGAAGGAGTAGATGCTGTTATTAGACGTTGTGTACCTGAGCATGAACAGGAACAGATCCTACGCAAGTGTCATTCTGAGTCTTATGGAGGACACCACGCTGGAGATAGAACTGCACATAAGGTATTGCAATCTGGTTTTTATTGGCCTACTCTCTTCAAGGATGCATGTAAGTTTGTCTTGTCTTGTAATGAATGTCAAATAATTGGTAATATTAGTAGACGACAAGAAATGCCTATGAATTATTCTCTTGTTATTGAACAGTTTGATGTTTGGGGTTTTGATTATATGGGACCTTTTCCTGCCTCTAATGGATACACGCATATTTTAGTTGTTGTTGATTACGTTACTAAGTGGGTAGAAGCTATTCCAACTAGTAGTGCTGATCATAACACTTCTGTTAAAATGCTTAAGGAAGTTATTTTCCCGAGGTTTGGAGTCCCTACATATTTAATGACTGATGGTGGTTCACACTTTATTCATGGTGCCTTCTGTAAAATGCTTGCTAAATATGATGTTAATCATAGAATTGCATCTCCTTATCACCCTCAGTCTAGTGGTCAAGTAGAGTTGAGCAATAGAGAGCTCAAATTAATTTTGCAAAAGACTGTTAATAGGTCTAGAAAGAATTGGTCCAAGAAACTTGATGATGCATTATGGGCTTATAGAACTGCATACAAAAATCCTATGGGTATGTCTCCGTATAAAATGGTCTATGGAAAAGCATGTCACTGACCTCTCGAACTAGAACATAAGGCATATTGGGATATAAAAGAGCACAACTATGATTTTAAACTTGCCGGTGAAAAGAGGTTATTTGATATTAGCTCACTTGATGAATGGAGAACCCAAGCTTATGAAAATGCTAAGTTGTTTAAAGAAAAAGTTAAAAGATGGCATGACAAAAGGATACAAAAGCGTGAGTTTAATGTAGGTGATTATGTATTGCTATACAACTCTCGTTTAAGATTTTTTGCAGGAAAACTTCTCTCTAAATGGGAAGGCCCCTATGTTATCGAAGAGGTCTATCGTTCCGGTGCCATAAAGATCAACAACTTCGAGGGCATAAATCCGAAAGTGGTAAACGGTCAAAGAATCAAACATTATATCTCAGGTAATCCCATAAATGTTGAAACCAATATTATTGAAACCGTAACCCCGGAGGAATACATAAGAGACACTTTCTGGAACATTTCAGACTCCGAAAAGGAATAGGTATGTGGTACGGTAAGTAAACCGACTCCAAAACAATTTTCAAGGCAATATTTCTCTATTTTGGAACATTTAGAAAAATAGAAAAATAAGTAGCAGTCCGGGAAGGACACGAGGGCCCCACGAGGGTGGTGGGTGCGCCCTACCCCCTGGGCGCGCCCCCCTACCTCGTGAGCACCTCGTGTGCCTTCCGGACTCCGTTTTCTTGCACGTTACGTATTTTGGTCGGTAAAAATTCATTATATATTCTCCTGAAGGTTTTGACTCCCGTATCATGCAAACCTCCTCTGTTCTTGTTTCGAGCTGTTTTCTTTCAGGGTTTTCCAGGCTAGGCATCATGTCGTCTCCCTCCTCCAACAATGGTGACAACGATGCTTGGCTAATGAAGATAGATCTGAAGAGGGAAGAATCCACGAAGGTCGACAAGGATGAAAGGATCAAGAAGGCCACGGAGGATCAAGCTCCAGCAGCGAAAGACACCCTCCAACTTGATCATAACCTTCTTAGCCCAACTGAGATCGAAGCTTTCAAGATGATTGAGTTAGCTCGTATACAAAACAAGTATCTCACACAAGAAAATATTTTGTTGAAGGAGCATATTGTTGAAGTCAAGGGCACTATTCGCAAGTTGGAGGACCTCTTACGCTCGATGTGCGATTATCCAACACCTCCACCTTCTTCACCAATCAAGGAGATATAATCACATGGGTATGGGCACTCCCCTTGGCAACTGCCAAGCTTGGGGGAGGTGCCCCGGTATCATATCACAATCACAACTCTTATCTTTACCGTTTTTCTTAGTTCGATCCTATTAGTAGTATCTTGATCTAGTAGAATAAAGTTTATGGCATGATCTAGTTTTGAGTTTTGCTTTATGATCTCTCTATGTAATCGAGTCCGTGAGCTATATATAATAAAGATTAGTGTTGAGTCAAGGGCTTGATTATTTTTCCATGATCTAGGGTGAATAACATAAAAGAGAAAAAGAATAAAAAGAAACAAAAATCTCATATTGATCTTATTGAGAGTAATGACTTCACATAGGAAGAGTATTATGATTAAAAGTTGTTGGGAGTTGGCAGACATAGCTTTGGTCATTGTTGCAATTAATAGGAAGTAATAAGGAAAGAGAGGTTTTCACCTATAGATATATTATCATTGACATCTTTTATGATTGGGAGCACTCATTAAAATATGACATGCTAAAGAGTTGATGTTGGACAAGGAAGACAACGTAATGAGTTATGTCTTTCTTATATCTGAGATAAAGTATGTTGTCATGGATCCTCTAACTTGTTGAGCTTGCCTTTCCCCCTCATGCTAGCCAAATTCTCAGCACCAAGTAGAAATACTACTTGTGCTTCCAAATATCCCTAAACCAGTTTTGCCATGAGAGTCCACCATATCTACCTATGGATTGAGTAAGATCCTTCAAGTAAGTTGTCATCGGTGCAAAGCAATAAAAATTGCTCTAAATATGTATGATTGATTGGTGTGGGAGAAATAAGCTTTATACGATCTTGTGATGTGGAAGTAATAAAAGCGACGGACTGCATAATAAAGGTTCATATCACAAGGAGCAATATAAAGTGACGTTCTTTCGCATTGAGATTTTATGCATCCAACCATAAAAGCGCATGGCAACCTCTGCTTCCCTCTGCGAAGGGCCTATCCTTCATTATTATCTTCTATCATATGCAAGAGTCATGGTGATCTTCACCTTTTCTTTTTCATTTTATCCTTTGGCAAGCTCAGCATGTTGGAAAGAACATGATATATATATATATATATCTAATTGGATGTAGGGGAGCATGAACCATTATTGTTGACATTACCCTTGAGGTAAAAGGTTGTGGGACAAAACTATAAGCCCCTATCTTTCTCTGTGTCCGATTAAAACTCCGTAACCACAAGTATCGCGTGAGTGTTAGCAATTATGGAGGACTAAATGATAGTTCAGTATGTAGACTTGCTTTTAGCTCTGACATAGACTCTTTCCGATGTTATGATAAATTGCAATTGCTTCAATGACTGAGATTATAGTTTGTCGAAGCCCAATAAGGTTTATGATTTATACTTTTGCATTGTGAATAGATCATCACTTGAACATAAGTAATCATATGACAAAATCTATATATGTTGCTGCTATGAGAATAATCATGATGCCTTCATGTCCGTATTTTATTTTTATCGACGCCTCTACCTCTAAACATGAGGACATATTTATTGTTATCGGCTTTTCGCTTGAGGACAAGCGAGGTCTAAGCTTGGGGGAGTTGATACGTCCATTTTGCATCATGCTTTTATATCGATATTTATCGCATTATGGACTGTTATTTCACTTTATGTCACAATACTTATGGCTATTCTCTCTTATTTTACAAGGTTTACATAAGGAGGGAGAATGCCGGCACCTGGAATTCTGGGCTGGAAAAGGAGCAAATATTAGAGACCTATTCTGCGCAACTCCAAAAGTCCTGAAACTCCACGGAACGTCTTAAAATAAATAAAGAAAAATCCCCGCCAAAGATGAAGGCCAGGGGGCCCACACCCTGCTCACGAGGGTGGGCCCCCCCAGGGCGCGCCCCCTACCTTGTGGGCCCCATGGTGGCTCTCCGACATCCATCTTCTCCTATATGAGGTCTTTCGATGAGAAAAAAATAAGAAGGAACTTTTCGGGACGAGACTCCGCCGCCATGAGGCGGAACCTTGGCGGATCCAATCTAGAGCTCCGGCAGAGCTGTTCTGCCGGGGATACTTCCCTCCGGGAGGGGGAAATCATCACCATCGTCATCACCAACGCTCCTCTCATCGGGAGAGGGCAATCTCCATCAACATCTTCACCAGCACCATCTCATCTCCAAACCCTAGTTCATCTCTTGTATCCAATCTTGTCTCAAAGTCCGGGATTGGTGCTAGTAGGTTGCTAGTAATGTTGATTACTCCTTGTAGTTGATGCTAGTTGGTTTATTTGGTGGAAGATCATATGTTCAGATCCTATATGCATATTATTACCCCTCTGATTATGAACATGAATATGCTTTGTGAGTAATTACATTCGTTCCTGAGGACAAGGGAGAAGTCTTGCTATGAGTAGTCATGTGAATTTGGTATGCATTTGATATTTTGATAAGATGTATGTTGTCTAGCCTCTAGTGGTGTAATCTGAACATCGACTACATAACACTTCACCATTATTTGGGCCTATAGGAAGGCATTGGGAAGTAATAAGTAGATGATGGGTTGCTAGAGTGACAGAAGCTTAAACCCTAGTTTATGCGTTGCTTCATAAGGGGCTGATTTTGATCCATATGTTTCATGCTATGGTTAGGTTTACCTTAATACTTTTGTTGTAGTTGCAGATGCTTGCAATAGAGGTTAATCATAAGTGGGATGCTTGTTCAAGTAAGAACAACACCCAAGCACCGGTCCACCCACATATGAAATTATCAAAGTATCGAACGCGAATCATATGAACATGATGAAAACTAGCTTGACGATATTCCCATGTGTCCTCGGGAGCGCTTTTCCTATTATAAGAGTTTGTTCCGGCTTGTCCTTTGCTACAAAAGGATTGGGCCATATTGCTGCACTTTATTTACTATTGTTACTTGTTGCTCGTTACAATTTATCCCGTCACAAAACTATCTGTTACCACTTATTTCAGTACTTGCAGAGAATACCTTGCTGAAAACCGCTTATCATTTCCTTCTGCTCCTTGTTGGGTTCGACACTCTTACTTACCGAAAGGACTATGATAGATCCCCTATACTTGTGGGTCATCAAGACCATCTTCATCCTACGCCTCCTACGGATTGATAAACCTTAGGTCATCCACTTGAGGGAAATTTGCTACTGTCCTACAAACCTCTGCACTTGGAGGCCCAACAACGTCTACAAGAAGAAGGTTGTGTAGTAGACATCAGTGGTTCTAATGCAGTGTCTGCCGGAATAGTTGCAAAGTTTAATTTCAGGTGTGCTTAATTTAATTTGAGGGGTGTGTTGTGCTGAGCCCCCAGTAGAACTATGTTATGTTTCTTCTTGTTACTTTAACTCTTCAGTACGTACATACTAGTATTTCTTACATTTCATCTTTTAGTTGGTATAGTACTACCACTCATTTCTTCACATTATATACACAGAATATATATGGCCAACATCATATAGCCAGCAGTTTAGTTGTCAAAGAATTTCAGGGTGCTTAGTTATGTCAAAGAATTCCAGGATGCTTAGAGGGTGCTTGGATCCAAGGGACTTATTTTACTCTGACTAAAAATAGTCTCTTTAAGAGGCTAAAGTTCCAAGCACCCCTGACTAAAGAGGGGCTAAAACTAGTCTTGGTACTAAAATTTTTAGTCAGGGGTACCTGAGGGAGTCCTGGATTAGGGGGTGTTCGGATAGCCGGACTATACCTTCAGCCGGACTCCTGGACTATGAAGATACAAGATTGAAGACTCCGTCCCGTGTCCGGAAGGGACTTTCCTTGGCGTGGAAGGCAAGCTTGGCAATACGGATATGAAGATCTCCTACCATTGTAACCGACTTTGTGCAACCCTAACCCTCTCCGGTGTCTATATAAACCGGAGGGTTTTTAGTCCGTAGGATAACATATACATCAACAATCATACCATAGGCTAGCTTCTAGGGTTTATCCTCATCGATCTCGTGGTAGATCTACTCTTGTACTACCCATATCATCAATACATAGGGTTTTACCTCCATCGAGAGGGCCCGAACCTGGGTAAAACTTCGTGTCCCTTGCCTCCTGTTACCATCCAGCCTAGACGCATAGTTCGGGACCCCCTACCCGAGATCCACCGGTTTTGACACCGATATTGGTGCTTTCATTGAGAGTTCCTCTGTGTCGTCGCCATCAGGCTCGATGGCTCCTACGATCATCAATAGCGATGCAGTCCAGGGTGAGACCTTCCTCCCCGGACAGATCTTCGTCTTCGGTGGCTTCGCACTGCAGGACAATTCGCTTGGCCGTCTGGAGCAGATCGAAAGCTACGCCCCCGGCCGTTAGGTCAGATTTGGAAGTTTAAACTACACGGCTGACATCCGCGGGGACTTGATCTTCGAAGGATTCGAGCCACTAGCGAGCACGCCGCACTATCATGACGAGCATGATCTAGCTCTGCCGCCGAACAGTGCCCTGGAGGCCGCACCCGCATCAGCTTCGACTCTTAATTCGGAGCCAACCGTGCCGATGGAGGATGGGTGGTTGGACGCCGCCTCGGGGGCTGCGATCCCAACGGCGATTGAGCCGAACACCAGCCCCACACTCCACGAGACTCATGATTCCAAGGAGTCGGACTCCTCTCCGGACTCCGAACCTTTCGCGCATCTGCCAATCGAATCCGATTGGGCACCGATCATGGAGTTTACTGCCGCTGACATCTTTTAGCACTCGCCCTTTGGCGATATTATAAAATCACTAAAGTCTCTCTCTTTATCAGGAGAGCCCTGGCCGGACTACGGTCAGCGATATTGGGATGCGGACGATGAAGTAATTCAAAGCCCACCCACCACCCACTTTGTAGCCACTGTCGACGATTTAACCGTCATGCTCGACTTCGACTCCGAAGACATCAATGGTATGGACGCCAATGAAGGAGACGATGAAGAACCAGCGCCTATTGGGCCCTGGAACGCCACCTCGTCATATGACGTATACATGGTGGACGCACCAAAAGATGACGACGAGGAGCGGAAGGACGCACCGAAGGCTTGTTCCCTCGAAAAGCAATCAAAGCGGCGACGCAAGCGCCACCCCAAATCCCGCCTCGACAGAAATAGCGATCACACAAACTCAGCGCTGGAGCAGGGCGAACTGCTGCCGGATAACGACAATCCGGATAATCAAACCGAACAAACAAACCCTATCAAGGATAATGGTCCGGACGACATAACGCCGGACAAACACCCGGAGCAACAGACTGCCCGTAAAAGGCTTGTTGCCACCGCAAGGAGCCTGAAAAAGCAGAAACAAAGGCTCAAGGCCGCGCAAGACACACTCCAATTCAGATGGAGTAAAATACTCAGCACTTCAGAAAGGTACGGCGACAATCGCCCCCTCCAAAAGCTACCCAAAGCGGAAGCTGCTACCCGAATTCGATGAGGAGGCCTCAGAACCCCCACAACCAAATATCAAAGCAGCCACCTGGCCGGATAGACGACCCCTCTACCAACACAGAGCGGCATACAACGCCGCTCACAATACAATACGCGACCCATGCGAGGGCTCGCACCCAAAGGACGGCGCAACCAGATCCATCTATGGACCACGCAAGCACGTCCCAGCATACAATGCAACACAACAAGCATCCGAACAACGCGGTACACCCAGCTACAGGGGTGCCGCACACCCCGTATGTTTCACTGATGAGGTGCTGGACCACGAATTTCCAGAGGGATTCAAGCCCATAAACATAGAGGCATACGACGGAACAACAGACCCTGGGGTCTGTATTGAGGACTACATCCTTCATATCCATATGGCTCGAGGAGATGATCTCCACGCCATCAAGTACCTACCCCTCAAGCTCAAAGGGCCAGCTCGTCACTGGCTCAAAGGCCTCCTCGAAAGCTCCATTGGAAGTTGGGAAGAGCTCGAAGACGCTTTTCGGGCAAATTTTCAAGGGACATATGTCCGACCTCCGGATGCAGACGATTTGAGTCATATAACTCAACAGCCCGGAGAGTCAGCCCGAAATCTTTGGAACAGGTTTCTTATTAAAAAGAACCAGATTGTCGACTGTCCGGACGCCGAAGCCTTAGCAGCTTTCAAGCATAGCGTCCATGAGGAATGGCTCGCCAGACACCTCGGCCAAAATAAGCCGAGAACGATGGCCGCATTAACAAACCTCATGACCCGCTTTTGCGCGGGGGAGGACAGCTGGCTAGCCAGATGCAGCACCAGCGACCCCAGTACATCTGAAGTTAGAAATGGAAACAGGAAATCACGGCGCAACAGCAATAACAAACGCTGGAATAAAGAAGACAGCACGAAGGGCACGGCAGTAAATGCCGGATTCAAAAGCTCTCGACCAGGTCAAAAGCCGCCCCCTAAAGACACTAGGGACGAACTGTCCAGCCTAAATAAAATTCTGGACCAAGTATGTCAGATTCACAGTACCCCTGGTAAACCTGCTAATCATACCCACAGAGAATGTTGGGTCTTCAAGCAGTCCGGCAAGCTCAACGCCGTACACAAGGGGGAAGATACACCAAGTGAAGACGAGGACGAGCCCCCCAAGCAAGACACGGAGGAACAAAAGCAGTTTCCACCAGAAGTCAAAATAGTAAACGTGTTACACGTAATCAAGGGAAAAAATAAGGCGGCACTCCTAGGAAAGTATACCCAAGTGCCTATCACCACGAAGTCCTGCCACTGGACATCTCAACTGATCACTTTCGACCATCGCGATTACTCAGCAGGTATCCGACACGCAGGATGGACTGCCCTGGTATTAGACCCAGTAATTGGCGGATATCACTTCACAAGGGTCTTGATGGACGGCGGCAGTAGCCTAAACCTAATATATCAGGATACAATCCGCGGGATGGGGCTAGACCCAACACAAATTCGCCATAGCAATACTACCTTTAAAGGAGTAACGCCAGGCCCAGGGGCTCGTTGTACGGGCTCCCTCCTCCTACAAGTTACATTCGGCTCCCCCAATAACTTCCGTCGCGAGCATTTAACTTTCCACATCGCTCCGTTTCAAAGTGGCTACCAAGCACTGCTCGGACACGAAGCTTTCGCTCGCTTTAATGCAATACCATAGTACGCCTCCCTCACACTCAAGATGCCCGGTCCACGTGGCATCATTACAGTGCACGGAAATATGAAGCGATCTCTGCACGCCGAAGAGAGTGAGGCTGCCTTGGCCGCCGCACACTAAGGGCGCCCGGACAAACGAAAGCATCCAATAGGTCGTCAAGACCTCAGATACAACTAATCAAGTCCGGCGCCGCTATTTATACGGAAATAAGTGGTCACACCCCTATTTATCAATACAAGGGGCTCAACGCGCGCAGACAAGTGGCAATTTCTTATCATCTTGAACTATACATGGTTTCTTTAAAAACTATCCTTTTTGCACGACAACTTTTTCACTTAACTTCCTCTCTTTTATAGACGATCATCGTGCTACACCCGTCCAGGATATGACACAACGGAGACACAGGCGCAGACGTGCAGCAGGGACCCACTCCAAGGATTCTTTTTAGATTAAGACCCTGCGTAAACCCTTTTTACTGTCTCTTGTTGATACATATCCACCGTTGAGAAGGATGCTGGCATCTTGGCATGTGGCCATGCCAGAACAATGCACGTACCTGGACACACGGGGCTTCTTACAAAGGCCACTATTTAGGCCCAGTTTATACCACAAAGACCGAATACCTTAGGGAGTATTCGGCGTCGCGAGTTTGGCCCTATATGCATCAGCTCCGAATCATTGTCTTTGGTCAAATGTTGGGTTTGCCCGGCTCCTGTGTTTTGGTGCCTTACGTTTCGCCTTGCCGGCTAAGGTAGCACCAAGAGAACTACTGCGATTGTGCCCTGGTTCATCCGGACGAGCACCTCAGTAGAGAAAGCTGAAAACTGACTGTCATGATATAGCGTGAGACTGGTCAACCACTCGATGACCTGTGGGAATGTTAGAATTCCTCCGCCTTAACGAAGGGCCGTTTCCCGGCCAGGCATGTACGCACCCCGATATCGGGAGAGTGCGGAGCCACCAGGGGCTATCTAGTAGCCCCACTTTCAAACTCCTATGGCTAAGTGAAAGTGCTAAAGCATTATAGTCCGGTTGCCTCGCTCGCTCCGCTATCACCTCCTTAATAGGACCAAGACGTTGGGTTAAGTGTGAATGCGTGTTTTTGCGAGCACCTCCGCATTATATGCGTGAGGGTTGAAGCCGACGGCTGCAATCTTTTAGGTTATACACATGTATACATAAACGGCCGCTCAGGAGGCATCATATTACTTTTAGGAAAAAGTATAAAAATAGCCTTATAAAAATTTATAAAAGCATTTCGCTTAAAATGAGATTACATATCACTCAAACATAATATTTTTTGAGCACTGGGTCTCTATCAAACGGGCACCCTCAAGAACTTCTTCAAAGTAGTGCTTGGTAGCCTTTCGACCTATGGCCGAATCCCGCATGGCAACATTGGTAGCATCCATCTCCGCCCAATATGCCTTAACACGGGCAAAGGTCATCTGTGCGCCCTCAATGCACGCCGACCTCCTCATCGCATCAATGCGCGGCACCACATCAAGGACCTGCTGCACCAAGCTGAAATAGCTGTTCGGTTTTGACCTTCCCGGCCACAGCTGATCCACAACAGACCTCATAGAGAGTCCGGACAACCTGTTTAGTTCGGCCCATTCGGCTAATTGGTCGGTCAATGAAAGTGGACGCTCGGGAGAATGGAATTGTCTCCAAAACAGCCGGTCTACTCCACAATCTGTCTGACCCTGGAAGTACTTGGCCGCATCGGCAGCGCTCGCCGCCAAATCCATATACACATCCTCCGAACTCCACAGCCGATCCGGAGGGGCATACCATGGATCTTCGAATTTCCTCCGCAACATAAAGGATTTCCCAGCTACAGTATCCCCGGCTTCCCACAGCTCCTCCTTCTTTGCCCTCATAGTAGAGCGGAGATCCTTTTTCGTCACAGCAGCCTTTTCAAGGTTCGATGCCTTCGCTTGGTTTTCTTTTTCAAGAACCCGACAACGGTCGGCGGCGGCTTTTAATTCTATAGCCATCTTGGCCATCTTGTCTCGGGTCTCGCCATGCGCGGCCTTCTCGGCTTGTAACTCTTCGGCCGCCTTCACAGCAGCCGCATTGCCCAACCTCGCTTGTTCCTTGGCTCAGGCAAGTTCTGCCCGCAAGGCTTCAACAGTGGCAGCTCCATCTGCAGTCACAATATAATAAAGATACTGGCATCATGCTGCTCTTCCTATTGTGGCGTCTACCAGATAATGACAGTTACCCCGTGCCTCGTCAAGCCTTTTGTTAACAAGCTCGATGTCGGCGTCTGCCGCATCCAACTTCCGTTCTAAATGGGCAAACTCACTAGTCCGGCTAGCCACCGAAGCTTCCATCACCTGCACATAGAGGCAGTATGGTTATTACCTGGGAATATGATCCTCTATTCGTCGTCATTTCCGACAACAACCAGAGTCTCAGGGGCTACTATCTACACAGGGCACACCTAGCATGTGCAGGACTATCATACATTCTTGTACGTACCTCAAAGCCTGTCAGTAGACTCATAAAAGCTTCATGCAATCCGTTTTCGGCGGACGATATTCTCTCCATCACCGTATTCATCAGCACACGGTGTTCATCCGAGATGGCCGCTCGCCCCACCAACTCCCTCAGAACATCCGATCGCACACTAGACGGTGCCGGACTCTTTTGTCTGCTCTCTTCGGGAGCCGAACATTGGGAGCTTCCGGGGTCAATGGGATTATCTTCTGGCCTCACCAGACTCGGAGAGGCCCTCCACGATGACACTTCAGGGTCGCCCGCTTCCGGAGAGGAGGAGTCCGGAGGAGGCGTTTCGCTCTCCATCATCTCTGGAAGAAGATCCCCCGAAGATGAGCTCATTTGAGAGGGGCTAAGGCCCGAACTGCGAAAATATATGCGGTCGTTATCTTCTCAGAAGAAAAAGATGGCATATCTGTACTATTAAAGTATTTCAGGTCACTTATGACTCGTGGGAGAATTGATCCCCCCGCGGACTTTGTGCGGCGACGGCACCCCCCAAAGTAGGACCCTCTGTGGGAGACTTCTTCTCCCGTTTGGAAGCTTCGGCTTCCGAATCCCCGGGTGCAGTCCTTTTCCTCTTCTGGTTGCCTTCCCTCATGGAGACGCTCGCTCCCTCGGCTAGAATGGGCAGCGTTGGGGGTCCGCGTCCGCCCGCATTATCCTCCACAGTATCTTCCTTCAGGGGCTCCGGGCAAGGTGCGGTCTGGAGCATCTTTTCCAATAGCGGATTTTCCAAACCCACAGGGAGGGGGGCCGAACACCAAATCAACTTCGCCTTTGTTAGCCAGTCCTGGTCAAAAAGAGAACTCTCAGAAATAACTTCGTAACAAAGAAGAGATAGTATGTTCGTCTGGAAGATGCCTTACCTGTTCGGCGGCGCGGTTACTACTCAGGCCCACGTCCTCAGAGATTTCCGGACACTCCACCTGAGGTCCGAAGAATGACTTGTACATCTCCTCGTGCGTCAAGCCGAGAAAATTTTGAATGACGCGCGGTCCCTCGGGATTGAACTCCCATAAGTGAAGAGGCCGGCGTTTGCAAGGCTGGACTTGACGAACCAGCATAACTTGTATTACCACGACCAAACTAAAATCTCCACTGAAGAGATCTCGAATGCGGCTTGGCAGTATAGGCACATCCTTGGCTGGCCCCTAGCTCAGACCTCTGCTGATCCATGACATCAGTTGTGATGGAGGGCCCGAGCGGAAAACAGGGGCGACCGCCCACTTGGCACTTCTAGGAGCCGTGATGTAGTGTTGGGGATCGTAGCAGAAATTAAAAAATTTCTACACATCACCAAGATCAATATATGGAGTATTCTAGCAATGAGGGGAATAGGAGTGCATCTACATACCCTTGTAGATCGCGAGCGGAAGCGTTCAAGTGAACGGGGATGATGGAGTCGTACTCGCCGTGATCCAAATCACCGATGACCAAGTGCCGAACGGACAGCACCTCCGCGTTCAACACACGTACGGTTGGGAAGACGTCTCCTCCTTCTTGATCCAGCAAGGGGGAAGGAGAGGTTGATGAAGATCCAGCAGCACGACGGCATGGTGGTGGATGCAGTAGGATCCCGGCAGGGCTTCGCCAAGCACAAGCGGGGAGGAGAGGTGTTACGAAGGGAGAGGGAGGCGCCAAGAGCAAGGTGCGGCTGCCCTCCCTCCCTTCCACTATATATAGGGGCTAGGGGGAGCGCATGCCCCCTTGGAGATCCCATCTAAAGGGGGGGCGGCCCCTGGGGGCAACGGCCCCCTTAGGGTTTCCAACCAGGGGGGCGCATGCCCCCTCGGGGGGCAACGGCCCCCTAAGGTTTCCAACCCTAGGCGCCTTGGGCCCTTGGGTGGGGCGCACCAGCCCATTAGGGGCTGGTTCCCACGCCACTTCAGCCCATGGGGCCCTCCGGGATAGGTGGCCCCATCCGGTGGACCCCGGGACCCTTCTGGTGGTCCCGGTACAATACCGGTAACCCCCGAAACCTTCCCGCTGGCCGAAACTGGACATCCTATATATAAATCTTTACCTCCGGACCATTCCGGAACTCCTCGTGACGTCCGGTATCTCATCCGGGACTCCGAACAACTTTCGGGTTACTGCATACTAATATCTCTACAACCCTAGCATCACCGAACCTTAAGTGTGTAGACCCTACGGGTTCAGGAGACACACAGACATGACCGAGACGCCTCTCCGGTCACTAACCAACAACGGGATCTGGATACCCATGTTGGCTCCCACATGCTCCTCGATGATCTCATCGGATGAACCACGATGTCGAGGACTTAATCAATCCCGTATTCAATTCCCTTTGTCAATCGGTACGCTACTTGCCCGAGACTCGATCGTCGGTATCCCAATACCTTGTTCAATCTCGTTACCGGCAAGTCACTTTACTCATACCGTAATGCATGATCCCGTGACCAACCCCTTGGTCACATTGAGCTCATCATGATGATGCATTACCGAGTGGGCCCAGAGATACCTCTCCGTCATACGGAGTGACAAATCCCAGTCTCGATTCGTGCCAACCAAACAGACACTTTCGGAGATACCTGTAATGTACCTTTATAGTCACCCAGTTACGTTGTGACGTTTGGCACACCCAAAGCACTCCTACGGTATCCGGGAGTTGCACAATCTCATGGTCTAAGGAAATGATACTTGACATTCAGAAAAGCTACAGCAAAGGAACTACACGATCTTTGAGCTAAGCTTAGGATTGGGTCTTGTCCATCACATCATTCTCCTAATGATGTGATCCCGTTATCAATGACATCTAATGTCCATAGTCAGGAAACCATGACTATCTTTTGATCAACGAGCTAGTCAACTAGAGGCTCACTAGGGACGTGTTGTGGTCTATGTATTCACACATGTATTACGATTTCCCGGATAACACAATTATAGCATGAACAATAGATAATTATCATGAACAAAGAAATATAATAATAACCATTTTATTATTGCCTCTAGGGCATATTTCCAACAGTCTCCCACTTGCACTAGAGTCAATATTCTAGTTACATTGTGATGAATCGAACACCCATGCAGTTCTGGTGTTGATCATGTTTTGCTCTAGGGAGAGGTTTAGTCAATGGATCTGCTACATTCAGGTCCGTATGTACTTTACAAATTTCTATGTCTCCATTTTGAACACTTTCACGAATGGAGTTGAAGCGACGCTTGATATGCCTGGTCTTCCTGTGAAACCTGGGCTCCTTGGCAAGGGCAATAGCTCTAGTGTTGTCACAGAAGAGAGTCATCGGCCCCGACGCATTGGGTATGACTCCTAGGTCAGTGATGAACTCCTTCACCAAGATTGCTTCTTGTGCTGCCTCCGAGGCTGCCATGTATTCTGCTTCACATGTAGATCCCGCCACGACGCTTCGCTTGCAACTGCACCAGCTTACAACCCCACCATTCAAAATATAGACGTATCCGGTTTGTGACTTAGAGTCATCCAGATGTGTGTCGAAGCTAGCGTCGACGTAACCCTTTACGACGAGCTCTTCGCCACCTCCATAAATGAGAAACATATCCTTGGTCCTTTTCAGGTACTCCAGGATGTTTTTAACCGCTGTCCAGTGTTCCTTGCCGGGATTACTTTGGTACCTACCTACCAAACTTACGGCAAGGTTTACATCAGGTCTGGTACACAGCATGGCATACATAATAGACCCTATGGCTGAGGCATAGGGGATGACACTCATCTCTTCTATATCTTCTGCCGTGGTCGGGCATTGAGCCGTGCTCAATCGCACACCTTGCAATACAGGCAAGAACCCCTTCTTGGACTGATCCATATTGAACTTCTTCAATATCTTGTCAAGGTATGTACTTTGTGAAAGACCGATGAGGCGTCTCGATCTATCTCTATAGATCTTGATGCCTAATATATAAGCAGCTTCTCCAAGGTCCTTCATTGAAAAACACTTGTTCAAATAGGCCTTTATGATTTCCAAGAATTCTATATCATTTCCCATCAACAGTATGTCATCCACATATAATATGAGAAATGCTACAGAGCTCCCACTCATTTTCTTGTAAACGCAGGCTTCTCCATAAGTCTGCATAAACCCAAACTCTTTGATCATCTCATCAAAGCGAATGTTCCAACTCCGAGATGCTTGCACCAGCCCATAGATTGAGTGTTGGAGCTTGCACACCTTGTTAGCATTCTTAGGATCGAGAAAACCTTCCGGCTGCATCATATACAATTCTTCCTTAAGAAAGCCGTTAAGGAATGCCGTTTTGACGTCCATTTGCCATATCTCATAATCATAGAATGCGGCAATTGCTAACATGATTCGGACGGACTTCAGCTTCGCTACGGGTGAGAAAGTCTCATCGTAGTCAACCCCTTGAACTTGTCGATAACCCTTAGCGACAAGTCGAGCCTTATAGATGGTCACATTACCATCCGCGTCTATCTTCTTCTTAAAGATCCATCTATTTTCTATGGCTCGCCGATCTTTGGGCAAGTCAGTCAAAGTCCTTACTTTGTTTTCATACATGGATTCTATCTCGGATTTCATGGCTTCTAGCCATTTGTCGGAATCTGGGCCCGCCATCGCTTCTTCATAGTTCGAAGGTTCACCGTTGTCTAACAACATGATTTCCAAGACAGGGTTGCCGTACCACTCTGGTGCGGAACGTGTCCTTGTGGACCTACGAAGTTCAGTAGGAGCTTGATCCGAAGTATCTTGATCATCATCATTAACTTCCTCTCTAATTGGTGCAGGCACCACAGGAACATTTTCCTGAGCTGCGCTACTCTCTGCTTCAAGAGGCAGTACTTCATCAAGCTCTACTTTCCTCCCACTTACTTCTTTCGAGAGAAACTCCTTCTCTAGAAAGGATCCATTCTCGGCAATGAAGATCTTGCCTTCGGATCTGAGGTAGAAGGTATACCCAACAGTTTCTTTAGGGTATCCCATGAAGACGCATTTTTCCGACTTGGGTTCGAGCTTTTCAGGTTGAAGTTTTTTGACATAAGCATCGCATCCCCAAAGTTTTAGAAACGACAGCTTAGGTTTCTTCCCAAACCATAATTCATACGGTGTCGTCTCAACGGATTTCGATGGAGCCCTATTTAAAGTGAATGCGGCAGTCTCTAAAGCATAGCCCCAAAATTATAGCGGTAAATCGGTAAGAGACATCATAGATCGCACCATATCTAATAGAGTGCGATTACGACGTTCGGACACACCATTACGTTGAGGTGTTCCAGGCGGCGTTAGTTGTGAAACTATTCCACATTTTCTTAAGTGTGTGCCAAATTCGTGACTCAAGTATTCTCCCCCACGATCTGATCGCAAGAACTTGATTTTCCCGTCACGTTGATTCTCAACCTCACTATGAAATTCCTTGAACTTTTCAAAGGTCTCAGACTTGTGTTTCATTAAGTAGACATACCCATATCTACTCAAGTCATCAGTGAGGGTGATAACATAATGATAGCCACCGCGAGACTCAACACTCATTGGACCGCACACATCAGTATGTATGATTTCCAATAAGTTGGTTGCTCGCTCCATTGTTCCTGAGAACGGAGTCTTGGTCATTTTACCCATGAGGCATGGTTCGCACGTGTCAAATGATTCGTAATCAAGAGACTCTAAAAGTCCACCTGCATGGAGCTTCTTCATGCGTTTGACACCTATGTGACCAAGGCGGCAGTGCCCCTAGTATGTGGGACTATCATTATCAACCTTACATCTTTTGGTATTCACACTATGAATATGTGTAGCATTACGCTCGAGATTCATTAAGAATAAACCATTCACCATCAGAGCATGACCATAAAACATATCTCTCATATAAATAGAACAACCATTATTCTCGGATTTAAATGAGTAGCCATCTCGAATTAAACGAGATCCTGATACAATGTTCATGCTCAAAGCTGGCACTAAATAACAATTATTGAGGTTTAAAACTAATCCCGTAGGTAAATGTAGAGGTAGCGTGCTGACGGCGATCACATCGACCTTGGAACCATTCCCGACACGCATCGTCACCTCGTCCTTCGCTAGTCTCCGCTTATTCCGCAGCTCCTGCTTTGAGTTACAAATGTGAGAAACCGCACCGGTATCAAATACCCAGGAGCTACTACGAGTATTGGTAAGGTACACATCAATTACATGTATATCACATATACCTTTCGTGATGCCGGCCTTCTTGTCCGCTAAGTATTTGGGGCAGTTCCGCTTCCAGTGACCACTTCCCTTGCAATAAAAACACTCAGTCTCGGGCTTGGGTCCATTCTTTGGATTCTTCCCGGCAGCTTGCTTACCGGGCGCGGCAACTCCCTTGCCGTCCTTCTTGAAGTTCTTCTTACCCTTGCCTTTCTTGAACTTAGTGGTTTTATTCACCATCAACACTTGATGTTCCTTTTTGACTTCTACCTCTGCTGATTTCAACATTGCAAATACTTCAGGAATGGTCTTTTCCATCCCCTGCATATTGAAGTTCATCACAAAGCTCTTGTAGCTCGGTGGAAGCGACTGAAGGATTCTGTCAATGAACGCGTCATCCGGGAGATTAACTCCCAGCTGAGTCAAGCGGTTATGCAACCCAGACATTTTGAGTATGTGCTCGCTGACAGAACTATTCTCCTCCATCTTACAGCTGAAGAACTTGTCGGAGACTTCATATCTCTCGACCCGGGCATGAGCTTGAAAAACCATTTTCAGCTCTTCGAACATTTCATATGCTCCGTGTCTCTCAAAACGCTTTTGGAGCCCCGGTTCTAAGCTGTAAAGCATGCCGCACTGAACGAGGGAGTAATCATCAGCACGTGTCTGCCAAGCATTCATAACGTCTTGGTTCTGTGGGACGGGTGCGTCACCTAGCAGTGCTTCTAGGACATAATCTTTCTTGGCAGCTATGAGGATGATCCTCAGGTTCCGGACCCAGTCCGTATAGTTGCTGCCATCGTCTTTCAGCTTGGTTTTCTCTAGGAACGCGTTGAAGTTGAGGACAACGTGGGCCATTTGATCTACAAGACATATTGTAAAGATTTTAGACTCAGTTCATGATAATTAAGTTCATCTAATCAAATTATTAGATGAACTCCCACTCAGATAGACATCCCTCCAGTCATCTAAGTATAACATGATCCGAGTTAACTAGGCCGTGTCCGATCATCACGTGAGACGGACTAGTCAACATCGGTGAACATCTTCATGTTGATCGTATCTTCTATACGACTCATGCTCGACATTTTGGTCTTCTGTGTTCCAAGGCCATGTCTGTACATGCTAGGCTCGTCAAGTCAACCTAAGTGTATTGCGTGTGTAAATCTGTCTTACACCCGTTGTATTCGAACGTTAGAATCTATCACACCCGATCATCATGTGGTGCTTCGAAACAACGAACCTTTGCAACGGTGCACAGTTAGGGGGAACACTTTCTTGAAATTATTACGAGGGATCATCTTATTTAAGCTACCGTCGTTCTAAGCAAATAAGATGTAAAACATGATAAACATCACATGCAATCAAATAGTGACATGATATGGCCAATATCATTTGCTCCTTTAATCTCCATCTTCGGGGCTCCATGATCATCATTGTCACCGGCATGACACCATGATCTCAATCATCGTGTCGTCTTGAAGTTGTCTCGTCATCTATTACTTCTACTACTATGGCTAACGCTTTAGCAATAAAGTAAAGTAATTACATGACGTTTATGTTGACACGTAGGTCATAAATAAATAAAGACAACTCCTATGGCTCCTGCCGGTTGTCATACTAATCGACATGCAAGTCGTGATTCCTATTACAAGAACATGATCAATCTCATACATCACATATATCATTCATCATTCATCACAACCTTTGGCCATATCACATCACAAAACACTTGCTGCAAAAACAAGTTAGACGTCCTCTAATTGTTGTTGCAAGTTTTTATGTGGCTGCTATAGGTTTCTAGCAAGAACGTTTCTTACCTACGCCAAAACCACAACGTGAATTGCCAACTTCTATTTACCCTTCATAAGGACCCTGTTCATCAAATCCGATCCGACTTAAGTGGGAGAGACAGACACCCGCCAGCCACCTTATGCAACCAGTGCATGTCAGTCGGTGGAACCGGTCTCACGTAAGCGTACGTGTAAGGTTGGTCCGGGCCGCTTCATCCCACAATGCCGCCGAATCAAGATAAGACTAGTAACGGCAAGCAAATTGACAATATCGACGCCCAAACTACTTTGTGTTCTACTCGTGCATAGTAACTACGCATAGACCTAGCTCTGATACCACTGTTGGGGATCATAGCAGAAATTAAAAATTTTCTACGCATCACCAAGATCAATCTATGGAGTATTCTAGCAACGAGGGGAATAGGAGTGCATCTACATACCCTTGTAGATCGCGAGCGGAAGCGTTCAAGTGAACAGGGATGCTGGATTCGTACTCGCCGTGATCCAAATCACCGATGACCAAGTGCCGAACGGACAGCACCTCCGCGTTCAACACACGTACGGTTGGGAAGACGTCTCCTCCTTCTTGATCCAGCAAGGGGGAAGGAGAGGTTGATGAAGATCCAGCAGCACGACGGCATGGTGGTGGATGCAGTAGGATCCCGGCAGGGCTTCGCCAAGCACAAGCGGGGAGGAGAGGTGTTACGGAGGGAGAGGGAGGCGCCAAGAGCAAGGTGCGGCTTCCCTCCCCCCTTCCACTATATATAGGGGCTAGGGGGGGCGCATGCCCCCTTGGAGATCCCATCTAAAGGGGGGCGGCCCCTGGGGGCAACGGCCCCCTTAGGGTTTCCAACCAGGGGGGCGCATGCCCCCTCGGGGGGCAACGGCCCCCTAGGGTTTCCAATCCTAGGCGCCTTGGGCCCTTGGGTGGGGCGCACCAGCCCATCAGGGGCTGGTTCCCATGCCACTTCAGCCCATGGGGCCCTCCGGGATAGGTGGCCCCATCCGGTGGACCCCCGGGACCATTCCGGTGGTCTCGGTACAATACCGGTAACCCCCGAAACCTTCCCGCTGGCCTAAACTGGACTTCCTATATATAAATCTTTACCGCCGGACCATTCCGGAACTCCTCGTGACGTCCGGGATCTCATCCGGGACTCCGAACAACTTTCGGGTTACTGCATACTAATATCTCTACAACCCTAGCATCACCGAACCTTAAGTGTGTAGACCCTACGGGTTCGGCAGACACACAGACATGACCGAGACGCCTCTCCGGTCACTAACCAACAGCGGGTTCTGGATACCCATGTTGGCTCCCACATGCTCCTCGATGATCTCATCGGATGAACCACGATGTCGAGGACTTAATCAATCCCGTATTCAATTCCCTTTGTCAATCGGTACGTTACTTGCCCAAGACTCGATCGTCGGTATCCCAATACCTTGTTCAATCTCGTTACCGGCAAGTCACTTTACTCATACCGTAATGCATGATCCCGTGACCAACCCCTTGGTCACATTGAGCTCATTATGATGATGCATTACCGAGTGGGCCTAGAGATACCTCTCCGTCATATGGAGTGACAAATCCCAGTCTCGATTCGTGCCAACCCAACAGACACTTTCAGAGATACCTGTAATGTACCTTTATAGTCACCCAGTTACGTTGTGACGTTTGGCACACCCAAAGCACTCCTACGGTATCCGGGAGTTGCACAATCTCATGGTCTAAGGAAATGATACTTGACATTCAGAAAAGCTACAGCAAACGAACTACACGATCTTTGAGCTAAGCTTAAGATTGGGTCTTGTCCATCACATCATTCTCCTAATGATGTGATGCCGTTATCAATGACATCTAATGTCCATAGTCAGGAAACCATGACTATCTTTTGATCAACGCGCTAGTCAACTAGAGGCTCACTAGGGACGTGTTGTGGTCTATGTATTCACACATGTATTACGATTTCCCGGATAACACAATTATAGCATGAACAATAGACAATTATCATGAACAAAGAAATATAATAATAACCATTTTATTATTGCCTCTAGGGCATATTTCCAACATGTAGAACCACTCCTGTTGCCACAATTCAGACACCTCCGGGATGGAACCTTTGGGCCATGGAGCTTCCGTCATCTTGCATATTGAGGCACCTCCACACGCTGCATGTTGCCCCTCGATCATCTTCGGCTTCACTTCAAAGGTCTTGAGCCAGAGGCCAAAGTGAGGGGTGACCCGGAGGAAGGCCTCGCACAAGACAATGAATGTCGTGATATGAAGAAAAGAGTCCGGAGCTAGATCATAGAAGTCTAGCCCGTAATAAAACATCAGACCCCTGACGAACGGATCCAGAGCAAGGACTAGACCTCAGAGGAAGTGGGAGACAAACACGACGTTCTCGTTGGGTTCGGGGGTGGGAACGGCCTGCCCTTGGGGAGGCAGCTGATGCAAAATCTCAGCGGTCAGATATCTGGCCTCCCTCAACTTCTTGATGTCTTCTTCCGTGACGGAGGAAGGCATCCATCGGCCTTGAAGGCTAGATCCGGACATGACTGGAGGTTCGGAGCACCTAACTTGAACTTCGGGCGTTTGGGCTTGAGGTGGGGGAAGGATTCGATTGAGCACGGGAGGGAAAAATAAAAGCCTTGTCCCCTTTATAAAGAGGGTGAATATCAAGCGTCCTCTCCGTGTCCACTTGGACTTGCCTATAATCTAGGAGTCCTAGAAGCGGTTGGGTTACCCACGCCCGTATTGATGAGAATCCCGGGATAAGGGGACACGATCTCTGCTTTAACAAGACGTGCCAAGGAAACCGCCTCGCATAACGCGCCGAGGTGGGATAATAAAATGACTCGGATAAAGGCTTGGCCATGGTGTGACATGCTACGGAATACGTCAGCAGATTAGATTGGTGTAAATATTATTCTCTCTATGGCAATATGTGGAAACTTATTTTGCAGAGCCGGACACTATCTTCGTGTTCAAAACCTTATATGAAGTACTTGGAGGAGGAACCCGCCTTGCAATGCCGAAGACAATCTGTGTGCCGGACTCGTCGTCATTGAAGCCTGGTTTAGGGGCTACTGAGGGAGTCCTGGATTAGGGGGTGTTCGGATAGCCAGACTATACCTTCAGCCGGACTCCTGGACTATGAAGATACAAGATTGAAGACTCCGTCCCATGTCTGTAAGGGACTTTCCTTGGCGTGGAAGGCAAGCTTGACGATACGGATATGAAGATCTCCTACCATTGTAACTGACTCTATGTAACCCCTAACCCTCTCCGGTGTCTATATAAACCGGAGGGTTTTTAGTCCGTAGGACAACATATACATCAACAATCATACCATAGGCTAGCTTCTAGGGTTTAGCCTCCTCGATCTCGTGGTAGATCTAGTCTTGTACTACCCATATCATCAATATTAATCAAGCAGGACGTAGGGTTTTACCTCCATCGAGAGGGCCCGAACCTGGGTAAAATTTCGTGTCCCTTGCCTCCTGTTACCATCCGGCCTGGACGCACAGTTCGGGACCCCCTACCCGAGATCCACCGGTTTTGACACCGACAGTACCCCTACTAAAATGTGGATTAGTCCTCTCTCTACTCATTTAACTCATCTCCTTTAACACAGGGGAGTTCTGGATTGGAGGGTTTGGAGGATAATAAATGCTCATTAACTTGATTTTAGCCTTTTTAGTATTTGGATCCAAGCATGGGTGAGGCTAGCATGTTTTAGTCCCACTACTTTTAGTCATGGGACTAAAACGTATCCAAGCACCCTCTTAGTTTTATTTGAGGGGTGGGTTGTGCTGGACACCATTATTGTGACTAGCCTTTTTAATAGTACTATATGCATAATTTGGCGAGGAGCGCTCTCTATATGTACCACCTTTTTTTAATTTCAAGTTTTGCTCCATGGCGCAATCCATCGATACTACTGCTGTACAAAAGTATACATTTTTTAAAAGGCTAGAGGGCGGGGCAGTCTAGCTTGGTCGGTTTCATGAGAGGCGAGGGCCTTTGTGATTTGACGGCTCATTACTGCTGGAAAGCGGGGCCTTGTGATTTGACTGCTCGTATAAATGTGCCAACGACCTGATCGAGGAGGAGCAAAGAACCATGAGGTATACTGAAGTTTTCCACTGGAGTAGTACTACGACGGAGGAGCACGAAACACGGCAGCCCAGTGCCATATGGTGATAAAAAATGATCTAATTTGCTAGTCATCTCATTGTTAGCATTGTTCTATTCATTCCCTAAAAAAACCATTGTTCCATTCATGCCTCATAGAGAACGTGACACGTGCGGCGAAACACCCGAAGCAGAAGATGAAACACATGAGCAAAAGAAGAAGGAAGATTATCACCCCAAATGATCTAATTCGCCGCAGAGTCGTAATTGCTTCTTCATCGCCTCCACGACCTCCATCTCCTTGCGCGTCTCCTCCCCATTCTTCTTCATTCTATCCATGATGCGGGATTTCTCGACGCAAGCCTTCATCATCTGTTTCACGGCCGCATTACGTACCTTGGCAGCAGCCGGGTGCTCGATGCGGACCTTCGCCAACTCCTCCTTCTGTTCCATGATGAGGGCCTGCAGCTTCTTCATCGAGGAACTACTATTCTCATGCAGCTTCTTCAAGCCGGCGTTCTTCTCCTTCAACAGGTCGATCTCGTGGCAGAGCTTCGCCTTGTCCTCCCGAAGTCACAGGATTTCACCGATCACCTTCTTCTCCGAGGCAATGCTCTTCTTCAGCAGCATCACCAAGCCGACGGTCAACTCGCCCTGCTGATTGAGCTCAACGGGCATGTCGTTGAGGCTCTCCTTTAGCAACTCCATCAAGCCTTGGATGAACTCCTTCTGCTTGTTGAGGTTCTTATTGAGCTGATCGGGCATGCCATCGAGGGATAACGAATCCAGCTCCGCTGACTCGGCATGTTCGCATCCACGGCTAGGGCGCTCCTAGGAGCCATCGCCTGCCCGTGAGAGATCTTTCGAGGTTTCTGTGTGGCGGCGAGCCCTCCCTTTTTTCCGCAGCCTTGGTTGCTGCTCCCTTGTTACGAGTAGTTCTCGACCTAAAGCTCTGCTCACCGGCAATGGCAATGACGGACGAAGAAGAAGCACTTATGATGAGGAAAGGTAGAGTAATTTTTGGTTAGGTAGTTCCCCTTTTTATAACCTAAGTACTAGCACTAGTACTAATACCTGCATAGTGGGAACACGTTCAGGTTTGGTACGTACTAGTAGGTGTGAGCAGGCTTTCGAATGTGATGGGAAAGGTAAATATTAATTGATGGTTTTGGTTTCGAGGCCCGAAACGGCTTCCGATGAGTTTAGCGGAACATAAATTTCAAGTACTACACTGCTCAAATGCGTAAATATTGTGTTACTATCAAAAATTGGCACAAAATACGAAGGAGACCAATGGAAGTACTACTAGCAACCCACGATTTAACTACTCGCATGCGTGCAGTGGAGTAATAATGTCTTTCTTCCGCCCTCACGTCCACTCAATTTGCATGCGCTGTATTAATTTACCATCAATGAAGTGAATGACTTTACACGTGTCAAATTATCACATGGGGTGGATCTTGGTACAAAATTGCGTCCGCCCGTGTACCCACATGTGCGTGTGAGGGAATGAGTGCATGCATGGCGTGCGTGCACATCTTCGCTTGGTGCATGTACCGCCACTATGGCTCATGGAGGACGAGTACATTCTTCTGGAACCAGCAGCACGTCAATGTGATCAATCCACGCAAGGAGGTCGCGACAACGCCTCCACATGTGCCATGTGGCTTCATGAACTGTAAGAGAGACACTGTGTAGCATGCCATTGGTATTCTAATTTACGTGTTTTGCACATACTCGAAGTACTAGTAAGGTACACGTGCATTGCACGCATCAGATTTTGCAACCAAATTATGAATAAATACCACACCATAGCATGTAAGCTCTGAGTCATATATGCCTGATGTAGCCCTTCGTTTAATTCTTATAGTTCATCTCATTCGAAATCAATTAGTTTTTATAAAAAATCTAAGACCGCGGGAATAGGAAAAACATGGGATTATAGTGGAATGTCGTCTTGAATCCTACAAGATTGTATGAGTGTTTGATTGTGCATAGAAAAAACACAGAATTCTTTCAAAGATGTTTGAGTGGATGGGATGTTTCCTATGAAATCTAGTGCAAATGAATCATATGGAAAAATTCCTATGGTTTACAATCCTACGAATCGAACTACCAAGATAGGAAAAATTCCTCATGATTAGAATCCTCCAAAATTCCTTTGAGAATCCTTTGGATCAAAGAAGCCCTTAATCTATTTTATGATTCATGGAATTGTGCATTGTAAAGCATAAAGTAAAAAACAAATAATGGCAATTCAACTAGAAAAAAAGTTTGGGCAGTTATGATACGTAAGATTCTAGAACAAAAGAGAACCACTGTTGTTTTGAGGTTTGTGCATTATGCTTAAGTTCAACCATGGAGTCTGCTAGATTGTACATGTGGCAAAATCTGGTGGGGGGCTAGAAGATGGTGCGAGGGGCCGAGTGGATGGAGACTATGAAGGAATGCAAAAGTGCGAGATCGATATTTAGAGAGAGGGGGCGAACACATGCGTTGTTGCGCGCAGTGGCAGAGCCATGAAAAATAAATGAGCTAGGGGGCCAAGCATTGCTAATCCTTTACGAGGAGGGTCAATTCATGAACTTAAACCATTTTTAGCAGCAATTGTCTAATGTTCACATTCATATTAGCCTCGATATATAGTGATGTTAGGGGGGAGGGGATAGGGCCCTTACTGCCCCCTGTCTTCGCCATTGTGCACGCGTCTGAGAGATGAAGCGGAAGGCATGGATGATGAGAGGCGGGCGTTGGATATATAATTAATGTGGGTGTATTAGCTATATATGTTAATCCTATATAGAGAGGTATAGATTGATCGATGTGGACGTGGGAAAGAGGGTGAGACCTCACTGGATATATCGATTGATCGGTTTGTGTGGAAAACTATGAAAGACCTAGCTATATACAAACACATACATAGAGGAACATCGATCGTTGCGCATGCACACGTGAGAGATAAAGAATGCTCGATATGATGGAGAGGGGGATGTGTGTGGGTGTGTGCCTTCATGGGAGACCGACCTGAAGAAAAAGATTGCATGCGTGCGATGGATAATGCCGACTGGTAGTGTGTGTGCATGCATGCACGAGAGAAAGTTAGTGGTACAATTATAAAGAGAAGACTACTGTGTGGGTGTAAAAGAATAGGTGAGGTCATAATCAATGTAAAGTTGAATTCAAATATTTGAATAAGAGATCCTGATGTTTGAAACCCATGCATGCATGAATATAACGGAGATCTGCGCGGTGTGGTTTGGAAACGAGCATGTTGTAATGTATACACATTGAACAAGGTCAGACTGATTTGAATTTGAGATACCGATGGCAGACATCATTTGTCCACGTCGCATCCGTGGATGGACACACTATTCTAATTGGAGATGATGGGCGGCTTTCGCATCACATATCTATATCTATACCCCTATATATATATTATATTTTATATTTTTTTATATTGTGTGAGGGTAACTTTAACTTTGAAAGATGGTCGTTGGATGAGGCGAATCCGATGGTCCAAAGATGGCAAATTAGAGCACTACTGGCCGTTGGATATCATCTAGATTCCACCAGATTTCGCCACATGTATAATCTAGAAGACTCCATGGTTGAACTTAAGCATAATGCACAAACATCAAAACACAAGCACTTCTTATTTGTTCTAGAATCTTCCATATCAGAATTGCCCAAATGTTTTTCTACATGATTTGCCATTATTTGTTTTTACTTTATGTCTTACGATGCACAATTCCATGAATCTTAAAATAGATTAGCTTTCTTATAAAAACTAGATGATTTTGAATGAAATGAACTATAAGAATTAAACGAACATCTACATCATGCATATATGACTCAAAGCTTGCATGCTATAATGTGGTATTTATTCATAATTTGGTTGCCAAATCTCATGCGTGCAATGCACGTGTACCTTACTCTAGTCTAAATGGTGTTTGTGTGTGTGTTGTGCTTGTTGAGGTGCAAATTGTCTTTTTTTGGGTACACGTTAAGCTTGTTCTTTCGAAATTTCAAGTCGCGCCTTGTTAAGCCGTGAATTCAAGCTAGTGTCTCTATCTATCGTGCTGCGAAACTCCTGCCTCTTCAACCCGTGCCTTGTTAGCCCGAAATATTTAAGATATATATTTTTCTCGTTCTGCTCTGACAACTCCCTCCATCTCCACCCGTGCCTTGCTATTTCGAAATTACAACGCGCGCGAAAACTCCCACCTCCTGTGAAATCCCGACACGCGAAATGCCCGTGGTACCCCTGAACCGAAAGAACCGCCTCAAATCGGTGGGGGTACTTTCGTAACTTACCCCACATTTTGGACAAGCGCGTCTCTAAGCCATGGTTCCCCACTGCCATCCCATCCGCCCACCCATTCGTACACCGAGGCCGCGAAAACCCGTGACAAAACCCCACACCCTGCTCCGTCTGCCACCCAGCTGGAGCCTCTTCCCCGACGACGTCGTCCACAGCAACACCTTGACATCCCTCATCCACCGTACTGGATGAGGATACGTCGTCAATCTCATCGTCCAGCCGGTTCAGCCACCCCGCCACGACGTTCCCCTCGTCTTTCGCGCCACCTCCATTCCCACACCGCCGTCTTCACCTGCACCACCGGAAGAGCATCATCATCACCGTTTCTCGGACGAAGTTGCGGCCTAATCGGCGCCACCAAAGAGGTTGTACACTAATCGCCGCATTTTCTTCTTGATTCGATCTCACGGTGCTGCTAGCGCTCGGTCCCGAGCCGACATGGCGCGGATCCATCCACGGCGGCGTCGCCAGCCACTTCCTCCACGGCGTCGCTCCCTCAGCGGCGACGTCCACATCAGTAGGAGCTGCTGCTACTTTAGCTCTCGCTCGCGCTGCTGCTCTGCTCTTGCTCTCGGTGCCCTGCCTGGTCTGCTCTTGCTATTGCTCTTGCTCGCGCTGCTGCTCTCGCTCTTGCTCTTGCTTGCGATGCTGCTCCGATTTAGCTACACTTCAGTCGACTGAATCGACTTTTGGGTCAGTCAATTTTCAGGGGGTGGGGGGGCTCGCCGGGGTGAAGGAAGAACTAGCCGCAGCGGGGAGGGGGGCTCGCCAGAGAGGTACCCCACTATCTATCTTAGGGTTCAGGATGGGGGCGGCGGTTGCCGGCGGTGGCGGGGCGTTGGCGGGGCGGTGGCGTGGGGATCTCCGGAGAAAAAGCTCGGCACGAGGGGGCCTAGAGGGATGGCCGGGGCGGCGGCGGACCGGCGGTGGGGAGTGTTTTCGGGGCGGGCGGGGCGGCGCACCACCGACCGCGGGTGGCGGGGGGCTGTTGTTTGGCCGGTGGTGGCTGGCGGCTCAGGGGGGTGGAGGTTGAAGATGAACCGCAGGCCCTTGATTTCGTATCCAACGGCTGCAAAATCGACTGACCAGAGATGAAAAAGTCAGTCGACCGACGTGTAGCCTCACCTTGCTAGTGCGTTCAGTTTCGACAGAAAAATTCAGTTTTGATAGCAAAATTCAGTTTCCACAATTAAGTTCAGTTTCGACAGTTAAGTTCAGTTTCGACAGTTAAATTCAGTTTTGACAGTTAAGTTCAGAGATGAGCGGCTGATGTATTTTACATCTAGCACTTTGTGGTTATGTATTTTACGTCATGTATTGGAGATGCTATTGGAATTCCACTCAGGTTAATGTTGTTCATTGTCTCTCTTGTCCTGCTTCATCCTCGGCGTCGTACAATTTACCGGAGCTGCTCCAACGACGAAACCCTCCATCACAGCGGAGCAGTACCTCGGGCTCCATCTACAGACGCCTAAGATCTTCTTCCCCTCCTCCGACAGCCAAGTCAGCAGGAGCATCCTCACCGGCCAACCCAATCACGCGGAGCAGTACACTTGTTGCATCTCTTTTTTACTCTACATGTTATATATATTGTCCACTGAGCACTCGTAGTAACATAAAATATGATTATTTTATCCTACTATATGACAAGCAGTGAGGTACCAGGCAACTTAGATATCCGTGATGGACTCTCTTGAATGCCATCATTATTTATCTCTGCGCGTTTGAGCTGTGCATTTTTTGATGGGCCTGGGAGTTGAGCTAGTATGGCAGTGGCCTGGGTCCAAAGTAATAGAAGTAGCACAAAAACATTTTTTTAGTGTAGGATTTTCCTTGCTCAAGCCTGCCTACTAGAATCGCCAGTGCTTGAAAGGAAAAGTGAATGAAAAACATCAGAATTGGAAAGTTTCCTATGGTACTACTTTTCATGAATTTGGTGCAAAGGAATGGAGCAAAGGAAAACTATAGGATTTGTTCCTTTAGTGTCTCCTTGAAAGAAAAACCACATGAATTCTAATTTCCACTTCTCCTCCTTTTCATATTCCTATTCATCAAGCACAAGACTAAGAGATAGTAGCATAATAGCATTATAACCGTACATTTTCTTGTGGTTTGACTTAATCTCACCATGCTTTTTTGCATCCTGTGATCTTCCAATTGTTATGAATCAAACACCCAGATTGGCAGAAATCCTGTGTTTTTAAATTCTCTGTTTTGCACGTGCATTCCTATCCTATTCCTGTCTATTTCCTATCCCTGCATTGTTAGAATCCTCAAATTCAAACAAGCCCTTACTCAATTACTTCTGTTACAGATATGTGTCAAAGAAAACCTTGTGTGGTTTGTCCCGCTCCTGCGGCGCTGTGTTCCACCCTAGCTCAGCTGCTCCAACGACGGAAGGGTTCACCACAGCAGGGATCCGCTCTCCAGACTGTCTTTCGCTGCCTCAAATCTTCTTCCCCGCCGCCGGCAGCCACAGCAACTTCATTACCATCATCAACTAAGCAGATGACCTTGAGGACTACACGGGTCCACAAGAGAGGTCGCACTCTTCCGTGTCTGCTTATGTTATGCATCGCTTAATATGATGACATGCTACATTATCGTCGTGTTCACCTATTAGACTCCGAGTCAGGTCCAAACTAATGCTGAAACTTGAGTTTTTAAATGGTTGTGGGGTACATATTGGGGCAGCAATTAGTACTATCTGTCTACTATATGGTTAATCTCCAGTGTCTACTACGAGTTTCATGTTGGGTGCAAACAAATATTAAAGGAGCCATTATCTGTATTTTTTAACTAAAGCTATTATCTGCCTGCTATCATTGGTTTTGGGTCTATCCACAGTTTGCTACCATCACTCTGGATTTGTGCATGCACTCCTTACATAATCTCACTATGTTTTATTCCTATGCATGCCAGTTATTGTACACAATGGAACTGATCATGTAGAGCAAAAGAGACGAGCCTTGCGTGGCTATAAAATTTCATGCAGACGTCATTCCATGGTGGGTGCAAAGGCAGCCCCCCTCCACCCATTTCGGATCGTAATCAAGAGGAAGATAACTGTTCTGAGGGGCATTCAGAAGGAGAAGACCACTCCTATTTACCCCATGAGGTCTTCGCTCTAACTTGGCATGCTGATGTTGGTAATATCATGCATATGGTGCCTTGCATTGCTTATTGTATACATTAAAGATGTCATCTGCTTAGTTTAGACATGCTTTGTGGCAATGCCATCTGTTTAGTTTCTTTTATCGTATATGTGAATCATGCAATGCCATCTTGTCTAGCCAGGCATCATATATGTGAATTTTGCAATGCCACCCTGGTTAGCCAGTCATCTTATATGTGAATTATATCATGCCATCATTTTTTTATTATGTGTCAAATTTGTCAACAATTTTAGTACATTCAATTACTCTTCCTGTGCATCAGCCATTCGGCACGGTCATGGAAAAATCTAGAGTGGAAACAAGGTCTTCAGAGCAGACAATGCTATCTGACGAAGCGCATGTCTTGCTGGTTACCGATAGCTCCTCAAAGGAGGATTCAGAGATAGATGACCAGTCATATTCCCCCCCCCCGAGGTGCATGCCCTAACTTGGCAGGGTTATGTTGCTCATATCGTGTGTATGGTATCTTGCATTGCTACGTCATTTGCTTAGTTTAGACATGCTTTGTGTGAATGCCACCTGTTTAGTGTCTAATTACCATATATGTGAATTATGCAATGTCATCTTGTTGCAAGACATTATATATGTGAATTATGCAATGTTATCTTGTTGGAAGGCATTATGTATGTGAATTATGCAATGCCATGCTGTTTAGGCAAGTGTCATATATGTGAATTATATCATGCCGTCCTTTTTTGTATTTCTCATTGCTTTTGTCGACAATGTTTGTATATTCAACTGCTCTTCCTGTGCATCAGCCATTTGAATTGGTGATGGAGAAATCTGGAGTGAAAACAAGGTCTTCAGAGCAGACAATGCTACCTGCTGAAGCAGATATCTTGCTGGTTACAGATAGCTCTTCAGAGGAGGATTCAGAGGCAGATGACCAGTCCTATTGTCCCCCTGAGGTGTATGCTCAAACTTCGCAGGGTTATATTACTCATATAATGCATATGTTGTATTGCAATGCTTAGTTTTTACATCATATACACAATATTGGATGCCATCTCCTTAGTTGACACATCATATATGCGATTGCCCTCTGCTCACTTCCTTAGTATATAAATCATATATTTGAATTATTTCATGCCATGATGTTTACATAGACAACATGTATCTGAATTATGGCATGCCAACCCATTTTCCAAAGACATAATATAGTTATATCATCTCATCCTGTTTACATAGTCATCATATTTTAAATTATGTCATTCTATCCGTGAATTATATCATGCCATCATGTTTCCATCGACGGCATGTTTGTGATTTATGGCATGCCAACCACTTTAATAGACACATCGTATAGTTATATCATGTCATCCTGTTTACATAGTCATCATATTTTGAAGTATGTCATTCTATCCTGTTTAGTTAGCCATCATACATGTGAAATGGTGTCATGCTATCCTGTTTAATTAGCCATCATATATGTGAAATTATGTCCTGCTATTCTGTTTGCTTAGACAACATAAATGTGAATTATTTCATGCCCTGTTTTCTTCCCTACTATCCATTGCACCTTTCTATCTTACAATGTCTATACATTCAATTACTTTTCTTGTTTATCAGCCATTTCAATTGGAGGGAGTGATGGCAGTATCTGTGGGAGTAAAAGCACGGTCTTTACAAAAGATCCTGCTACCTGTCGATGCAGATAGAACCACGGTTGTACTTGCCCAAGAACCAGCCCCACCACACATAACCCACACTCATGCATATTGTACCCCTACCTAGTTGGACAAAGAACTAGCTACACCCCTTCTAACCCCAACCCCAGCAGATAGACACCCAGTTCCCGTTGACACAACACCGTCTCCACCACAGAGCACCCAAACACGAGCAGTTAGTAAGGCAACTGCCGTGCCCAAATCACGAGGACCACCACTCCAAACCCGAAGTCAACCCTTAAAGTAGAAGAAGAATTGTTCTCAGGTCAGGTTCCGTAGCTATGGTTCATACTACTTTGCTCTTGCATCATTGTATTTACTGATACCAACTAATTTCAAATTTGAAGGATGCAATTGAAACTCCAATGGCGCAACAGGTATGTTTTAAACCTGTTTCTTCAACGTGTTTGGCTGTTTGCTGTTGTAACTTGCTCTATGTTGATTTCAGTTTCAATTGAATAAACAGTTATGTTCTCATGCCATGCACATTACAAGTGTTGTTATTGCTGTGTAGTTTCCCACACTTATATTCTGTCTATGCTGCTTTGTCTTAAATAGATATGATTCGAACTGTATCTATCTTGATTTAGCAACATAAACTAGAATGATATAGACCATACAGTGACCATACTACATAGATATATGTTTGTTTCATGCTGTTATCCTGTCCACCTTGCTACTGAACTGGTTTACAAAAATGAGTTTCATATACTACATTGTAAACCTGAGATGTGTTTGTTTGTTTCTCTTTTAGAATGCGGATAAAATATTGGAGAAGAGTACCCTGTTATGCAATGGTAAAGGTAGTAATGCGGATAAGGTTCAAGATAGTGAGACATCCCTGTTGGTCTCCAAGAAAGCTGATAAAAACTATATTAAAGACACTGAGACATCCCTGTTGTCTTGATGTAGAAACAGTGGGCCTTCTACGGGCCGTATAAACAGTGGGCCTTCTACGGGCCGTAGAAACAATGGGCCTTCTACAGGCCGTAGAAACAATGGGCCTTCTATGGGCCATATCATCAATGGGCTTTATACAGGCCGTATGATCGATTGGCCAAACATGGGCCAAACAGACCGCATTCTGGCCGTAAACAGGCTAGAGTTGGAATCGTCCGTTCATGGGCCGACCATAACGGGCCATCGTTAATAGGCCATATTTGATGACGCTATGAAAATGGCCCAACGTATTAACGGACCACAAACGGGCCGACTGTAACCACAGGCTAAATTTGGCCCACAAGCAGAAAATGACAGTAACGGGCCATAAGTAAAAGAATGCTGGAAAATAGCCCAAGAATAAATGGGCTTTGAGAAGGCCGAAAGATAATATGGGCTGGAAACGGCCCAACAGAATAACGGGCCGTTAATGGGTATAAAGTGATACACTGTTCTTTACGGGCCAGTTTCACCACGGGCCATTAATGGGTGTAAAGTGATACACTGTTCATTACGGGCCAGTTTCACCACGGGCCGTTAATAGGCCAAGAGTTACATAGGGCCTCATATGGGCCGAAAGACATCATGGGCCATACATGGGCCAGAAGTGAAAATGGGCTGGAATCATATTGGATGGCCCAGATGACGCTAATGGGCCTAATTTGAATAGGGCGTAACGGGCCTTGGGTTAGCGGGCTGTAAATGGGCTATATGTGAACAGGTCGTTAACAGACTTTCCATGGGCCGGCCTGCCACCTTTTGACCAAGTCAAACAGGCCGGCCTTTTCATAGGAATGGGCCTCTGCTGGGCCGTGCCACGTGTCGACGTATCATAGGCGCCTTCTGTCCAATGAGTGGATGACATCTGTCCCAGTGATGAGCCGACACGTGTTTCCTCCAGCCAATGATGATTTTTGTCGTGGTATTTCTCATGGGGGGCTTGCGAGTCGACAGATGCCACAAGGGCTTAGTGTGTGGGTAAGACTGCTGCTGATAGGCCCGGGAGCGGGTATGCGAGTAGCACACGGTGGTTTTCCCAGCTTCGGAGCTCTCTGGAGAGATAATACTCCTACTGCTGCATGTCTGAGTGTATCTGATATATCTAGTACAGAGTTGCTCCTGGAGCTGTATCTGGGATCAGTGCCATAGGCATCTGACTTGGTAAATGCATGTATGTGGTATTCTAGTGGCCGGCCATGTATGGCCGTGGCTTGCGGCCGTGAGTGTGTGTGAGTGTCCATCCTCCTGGATGGATGGATGAGTGCCCCTTTTATAGTGTGGGCTAGCTTACTATGTAAGCTATGTGCGTAGGCATGGGTAAGGCATGGTGCATGTCATGCTTGTCCCCTGGGTCACTTCATAAATAGTGCCAGGGGACAACTGACACTGTACATGATGTCGTCGCGGTACGGTTGTCTTGTCCGCGGTATGGCCGTCTTATCGGTGTCTTGTCGATGTCGGGTCGGGCTGCAGTCGGCAGCCGGCTGGTTGGCACAGTCGGCAGCCGGCTGGTTGGCGCAGTCGGTAGCCGGCAGGCAGACTGAGGGGCTTTGCTAGCCCCGATGTCTTGAAATATCGTCTCGCCGTCTTCGGGGTATCCGTGTCCAATTACTCCGACAATTTTACACGTGGAAAATCCCCATTGGTCGGGGCTGTTAACGGGTTATCGGATCCAAAACCCGACCCGATAGCTTAACGCATTCCATTACGGTGGATGCCACGTGTCGGTCACCCTTGACGAAAGCACTTCTGTGACGCGCGATTTATCATCATGGAAGTGGACACTTCCGTGATGATAATTTTGGTAATGTCATGGAACACTTCTATGACAGCATAGGTATGACTATCTTGATTTTGTCATAAAATCGTCATGGATGTACATGCATGACAGAAAACGCGACCTACTATGACAAACACGTATCATCACGGAAGTGTATTTTTTTGTAGTGCTATGTGATTAACTTTTCGGAGCGACCCACTAAGACCGCGACATGCCTAATGGCTAAAGTTGACGTGGGATGGCTTTGGCATCGCCGTTTAGCCCACGTCAATATGATATATTTGCAAAGTCTTCTCAAGGGGGACCATGCCCATGGACTAACAAATGTTAGTTTTGCCAAAGATCGTGCTTGCAGTGCTTGTATCGAAGGAAAGCTACATGAGAAGGCTCACCCTCCCACAACTATCATCTACTCGAAGAGGCCTTTGGATCTCCTTCATTTGGATCTCTTCGGGCCTCCATCCTTTGATAGTCTTGGCGGTAGAAAGTATTGCTTGGTGATTTTGTATGACTATTCAAGATACACTTGGGTATATTTCTTCAAGAGGAAGAGCGAGACCAACAAACCGTCATTGACTTTGCAAATGATGCTCAACGTCAACACAATACAAAGATCTTGACTATAAGAAGTGACAATGGCTCCGAGTTCAAGAACTACACCTTGGATGAGTTTTTGAGTGATGAGGGAATCAAGCATCAATATTCCGCACCTCATACCCCTCAACAAAATGGTGTAGTGGAGAGGAAGAACCGAATGTTGATGGATGCGGCAAGGACCATGATGGCGGAGTTCAAGTCTCCCTACAACTTTTGGGCTGAAGCCATCAACACCGCGTGTCATGCATCTAATCGGCTCTACCTCCGCAAAGGCTTGAACAAGACTCCATATGAGATACTCACCAGTAACAAGCCCAACCTCAAGTACTACCGGGTGTTCAGGTGTAAGTGTTTCATTCTCAAGAAAGGTGTCCGTTTGTCTAAATTTGAGGCTAGAGCTTATGAGGGCATATTTATTGGTTATGCTACAAACTCTCATGCTTACCATGTTCTCAATAAGTCCACGAGACTTATTGAGGAAACGTGTAACATGGAGTTTGATGAGAATAACGGCTCCCAAGTGGAGCAAAATGGTACTTGTGATGTAGGTGATGAAATTCCTCCCCAAGCCATAACAAGAATGGGTGTTGGTCATATCCTACCCATTGAGGAACCCCTTGTGGCCGAAGGAGAAGGACAATGTTCCACTCAAGTGGAACCTTCACCAACCCAAGACCCACATGCTTCTGAAGAACAAAGTGAAGGCCCTCAACCTCAAGAACAGGACCAAGGGCAAGGTCAATCTCAAGATGGTGTTGTAATATCAAGTGATGCCCAAGGCCAAGTTCTCTCCTCCGAGCAAGTTCAAGATCAAGAGCTTCCTCGAGATCAAGAACAAGCTCAAGACGGCGCTCAAGATGATAAAGTGACCACTCCTTGTCTCACCCCCGAAGAGGAATTGGAGCATTGTGCCGCCAAGATTCCTTCCAAGCTCTCCACCAAGGATCATCTCATGACAAATGTGCTTGGAAGCTTAAGAGAGGGGGTAAGCAGTAGCAGGCATGACAAACAAGCATGAATGAGTAGGCACATTAGGGCTCAAACAACTCCTACTCATGCTAGTGGGTTTCATCTATTTACTATGGCAATGACAGGTCGTGCAGAGGAAAGGGGTTCAACTACCGCAACATGTAACAGATGAAGCGTTATTGTCCTAATGCAGTAAAAGAGAGAAGAAGCGAGAGAGTGGGTTATCGGAATGAAAAAGGGGTTTTTGCTTGCCTGGCACTTCTGAATATAGTATAGTTCTTCATCGGTGTCATCGATCTCATCGTCCGAGCCACGTCTACTGAGAGGGGACAAATACAGGCAACAAAGAAGGAACACAATCAATGCAATGCAACAATATGATGCATGATCATGACATGGCAATATGCTGTTGATTGAGCTAATGCAACTAGCAACCATATTAAATGAAGTTGGTTTGAACCAAAGGTTCAAATTCAAACTCCATGTAAGGCATTTCAAATGCCACTTATTGATTTGTCCAATTCAGCAGCTATAAGTTGTTGTAACATGCATGAAAATGCCATGAACAGATTCTTTGGATTTTTCTGATAATTTTTCATATATAAATTATTTCATTTGGAGTTACGATTGATTTTCTATGTTTTTAGAAGTTTTGGCTATTTTCTGGAATTTCTGAATTATTTTAAATACAGAAATTAGTTACTATGTCAGCATGACATCATCATGAGGTCAGCAGGTCAATGGTGCTAGTCCAGGTCAAACCTGACGTGCGGGGTCCACATGTCAGTGACACAGGGCTGGTTAGTGTTGCTGACAGGTGGGCTTGGTCAATGTCCACGTCAGCAAAGTCAATACTAACGTGCGGGTCCCGCTGGGTTATCGTCGGTGTCAAAACCGGCGGATCTCGGGTAGGGGGTCCGGAACTATGCGTCTAGGCCGGATGGTAACAGGAGGCAAGGGACACGAAGTTTTACCCAGGTTCGGGACCTCCCAATGGAGGTAAAACCCTACGTCCTGCTTGATTAATATTGATGATATGGGTAGTACAAGAGTAGATCTACCACGAGATCGAGGAGGCTAAACCCTAGAAGCTAGCCTATGGTATGATTGTTGATGTATATGTTGTCCTACGGACTAAAAACCCTCCGGTTTATATAGACACCGGAGAGGGTTAGGGTTACACAAAGTCGGTTACAATGGTAGGAGATCTTCATATCCGTATCGCCAAGCTTGCCTTCCACGCCAAGGAAAGTCCCTTCCGGACACGGGACGGAGTCTTCAATCTTGTATCTTCATAGTCCAGGAGTCCGGCTGAAGGTATAGTCCGGCTATCCGAACACCCCCTAATCCAGGACTCCCTCAGTAGCCCTTGAACTAGGCTTCAATGACGACGAGTCCGGCGCGCAGATTGTCTTCGGCATTGCAAGGCGGGTTCCTCCTCCAAGTACTTCATAGAAGGTTCTGAACACGAAGATAGTGTCCGGCTCTGTAAAATAAGTTTCCACATATTTCCATAGAGAGAATAATATTTACACCAATCTAATCTGTTGACGTATTTCGTAGCATGTCACACCACGGCCAAGCCTTTATCCGAGTCGTTTTATTATCCCACCTCAGCGTGTCATGCGAGGCGGTTTCCTTGGCACGTCTTGTTAAAGCAGAGATCGTGTCCCCTTATCCCGGGATTCTCATCAATACGGGCGTGGGTAACCCAACCGCTTCTAGGACTCCTAGATTATAGGCAAGTCCAAGCGGACACGGAGAGGACGCTTGATATTCACCCTCTTTATAAAGGGGACAAGGCTTTTATTTTTCCCTCCCGTGCTCAATCGAATCCTTCCCCCACCTCAAGCCCAAACGCCCGAAGTTCAAGTTAGGTGCTCCGAACCTCCAGTCATGTCCGGATCTAGCCTTCAAGGCCGATGGATGCCTTCCTCCGTCACGGAAGAAGACATCAAGAAGTTGAGGGAGGCCAGATATCTGACCGCTGAGATTTTGCATCAGCTGCCTCCCCAAGGGCAGGCCGTTCCCACCCCCGAACCCAACGAGAACGTCGTGTTTGTCTCCCACTTCCTCTGAGGTCTAGTCCTTGCTCTGGATCCGTTCGTCAGGGGTCTGATGTTTTATTACGGGCTAGACTCCCATGATCTAGCTCCGGACTCTTTTCTTCATATCACGACATTCATTGTCGTGTGCGAGGCCTTCCTCCGGGTCACCCCTCACTTTGGCCTCTGGCTCAAGACCTTTGAAGTGAAGCCGAAGATGATTGAGGGGCAACATGCAGCGTGTGGAGGTGCCTCAATACACAAGATGACGGAAGCTCCATGGCTAAAAGGTTCCATCCCGGAGGTGTCTGAATTGTGGCAACAGGAGTGGTTCTACATCACGGCTCCTAGAAGTGCCAAGTGGGCGGCTGCCCCTGTTTTCCGCTCGGGCCCTCCATCACAACTGATGTCATGGATCAGCAGAGGTCTGAGCTGGGGGCCAGCCAAGGACGTGCCTATACTGCCAAGCCGCATTCGAGATCTCTTCAATGGAGATTTCAGTTTGGTCGCGGTAATACAAGTTATGCTGGTTCGTCAAGTCCAGCCTTGCAAACGCCAGCCTCTTCGCCTATGGGAGTTCAATCCCGAGGGACCGCGCGTCATTCAAAATTTTCTCGGCCTGACGCACGAGGAGATCTACAAGTCATTCTTCGGACCTCAGGTGGAGTGTCCGGAAATCTCTGAGGACGTGGGCCTGAGTAGTAACCGCGCCGCCGAACAGGTAAGGCATCTTCCGGCCGAACATACTATCTCTTCTTTGTTACGAAGTTATTTCTGAGAGTTTGCTTTTTGACTAGGACTGGCTAACAAAGGCGAAGTTGATTCGGTGTTCGGCCCCCCTCCCTGAGGGTTTGGAAAATCCGGTATTGGAAAAGATGCTCCAGACCGCACCTTGCCTGGAGCCCCTGAAGGAAGATACTGTGGAGGATAATGCGGGCGGACGCGGGCCCCCAACGCTGCCCATACTAGCCGTGGGAGCGAGCGTCGCCATGAGGGAAGGCAACCAGAAGAGGAAAAGGACTGCGCCCGGGGATTCGGAAGCCGAAGCTTCCAAACGGGAGAAGAAGTCTCCCACAGAGGGTCCTACTTTGGGGGGCGCCATCACCGCACAAAGCCCGCGGGGGGATCAATTCTTCCGCGAGTCGTAAGTGACCCGAAATACTTTAATAGTACAGATATGCCAACTTTTTCTTCTGAGAAGATAACCACCGCATATATTTTTGCAGTTCGGGCCTTAGCCCCTCTCAAATGAGCTCGTCTTCGGGGGATCTTCTTCCAGAGATGATGGAGAGCGAAACGCCTCCTCCGGACTCCTTCGCTCCGGAAGCGGGCGACCCTGAAGTGTCGTCGTGGAGGGCCTCTCCGAGTCTGGTGAGGCCAGAAGATAATCCCATTGGCCCCCGAAGCTCCCAATGTCCGGCTCCCGAAGAGAGCAGACAAAAGAGTCCGGCACCGCCTAGTGTGCGATCGGATGTTCTGAGGGAGTTGGTGGGGCGAGCGGCCATCTCAGATGAACACCGTGTGCTGATGAATACGGTGATGGAGAGAATATCGTCCATCGAAAGCGGATTACATGAAGCTTTTATGAGTCTACTGACAGGCTTTGAGGTACGTACAAGAATGTATGATAGTCCTGCACATGCTAGGTGTGCCCTGTGTAAATAGTAGCCCCTGAGACTCTGGTTGTTGTTGGAAACAACGACGAACAGAGGATCATATTCCCAGGTAATAACCATACTGCCTCTATGTGCAGGTGATGGAAGCTCCGGTGGCTAGCCGGACTAGCGAGTTTGCCCATTTAGAACGGTAGTTGGATGCGGCAGACGCCGACATCGAGCTTGTTAACAAAAGGCTTGACAAGGCACAGGGTAAGTGTCATTATCTGGTAGACGCCACAATAGGAAGATCCGCATGATGCTAGTATCTTTAATATATTGTGACTGCAGATGGAGCTGCCACTGTTGAAGCCTTGCGGGCAGAACTTGCCCGAGCCAAGGAACAAGCGAGGTTGGGCGATGCGGCTGCTGTGAAGGCGGCCGAAGAGTTGCAAGCCGAGAAGGCCACGCATGGCGAGACCCGAGACAAGATGGTAAAGATGGCTATAGAATTAAAAGCTGCCGCCGATCGTTGCTGGGTTCTTGAAAAAGAAAACCAAGCGAAGGCATCGGACCTTGAAAAGGCTGCTGCGACGAAAAAGGATCTCCGCTCTGCTATGAGGGCAAAGAAGGAGGAGCTGCGAGAAGCTGGGGATATTGTAGCTGGGAAATCCTTTATGTTGCGGAGGAAATTCGGAGATCCACGGTATGCCCCTCTGGATCGGCTGTGGAGTTCGAAGGATGTGTATATGGATTTGGCGGCAAGCGCTGCCGATGCGGCCAAGTACTTCCAGGGTCAGACAGATCGTGGAGTAGACCGGTTGTTTTGGAGACAATTCTATTCTCCCGAGCGTCCACTTTCATTGACCGACCAATTAGCCGAATGGGCCGAACTAAACAGGTTGTCCGGACTCTCTATGTGGTCTGTTGTGGATCAGCTGTGGCCGGGAAGGTCAAAACCGAACAGCTATTTCAGCTTGGTGCAGCAGGTCCTTGATGTGGTGCAGCGCATTGATGCGATGAGGAGGTCGGCGTGCATAGAGGGCACACGGATGGCCTTTGCCCGTGTTAAGGCATATTGGGCGGAGATGGATGCTACCAATGTTGCAACGCGGGATTCGGCTATAGGTCGAAAGGCTGCCGAGCACTACTTTGAAGAAGTTCTTGAGGGTGCCCGTCTGATAGAGACCCAGTGCTCAAAAAATATTATGTTTGAGTGATATGTAATCTCATTGTAAGCAAAATGCTTTTATAAATTTTTATAAGGCTATTTTTATACTTTTTCCTGAAAGTAATATGATGCCTCCTGGGCGGCCGTTTATGTATACATGTGTATAACCTGAAAGATTGCAGCCGTCGGCTTCAACCCTCACGCATATAATGTGGAGGTGCTCGCAAAAACACGCATTCACACTTAACCCAATGTCTTGGTCCTATTAAGGAGGTGATAGCGGAGCGAGCGAGGCAACCGGACTATAATGCTTTAGCACTTTCACTTAGCCATAGGAGTTTGACAGTGGGGCTACTAGATAGCCCCTGGTGGCTCCGCACTCTCCCGATATCGGGGTGCGTACATGCCTGGCCGGGAAACGGCCCTTCGTTAAGGCGGAGGAATTCTAAAATTCCCATAGGTCATCGAGTGGTTGACCAGTCTCACACTATATCATGACAGTCAGTTTTCGGCTTTTCTCTACTGAGGTGCTTGTCCAGATGAACCAGGGCACAATCGCAGTAGTTCTCCTGGTGCTACCTTAGCCGGCAAGGCGGAACGTAAGGCACCAAAACACAGGAGCCGGGAAAACCCAACATTTGACCAAAGACAATGATTCGGAGCTGATGCATATAGGGCCAAACTCGCGATGCCGAATACTCCCTAAGGTATTCCGTCTTTGTGGTATAAACCGGGCCTAAATAGTGGCCTTTGTAAGAAGCCCCGTGTGTCCAGGTACGTGCATTGTTCTGGCGTGGCCACATGCCAAGACATCAGCATCCTTCTCAATGGTGGATATGTATCAACAAGAGACAGTAAAAAAAAGGTTTACGCAGGGTCTTAATCTAAAAAGAATCCTTGGAGCGGGTCCCTGCTGCACGTCTGCGCCTGTGTCTCCGTTGTGCCGTATCCTGGACGGGTGTAGCACGATGATCGTCTGTAAAAGAGAGGAAGTTAAGTGAAAAAGTTATGCAAAAAGGATAGTTTTTAAAGAAACCATGTATAGTTCAAGATGATAAGAAATTGCCACTTGTCTGCGCGCGTTGAGCCCCTTGTATTGACAAATAGGGGTGTGACCACTTATTTCCGTATAAATAGTGGCGCCGGACTTGATTAGTTGTATCCGAGGTCTTTAGTGTGCGGTGGCCAAGGCAGCCTCACTCTCTTCGGCGCGCAGAGATCGCTTGATATTTCCGTGCACTGTAATGATGCCACGTGGACCGGGCATCTTGAGTGTGAGGGAGGCGTAGTGTGGTATTGCATTAAAGCGAGCGAAAGCTTCGCGTCCGAGCAGTGCTTGGTAGCCACTTTGAAACGGAGCGATGTGGAAAGTTAAATGCTCGCGACAGAAGTTATCGGGGGAGCCGAATGTAACTTGTAGGAGGAGGGAGCCCGTACAACGAGCCCCTGGGCCTGGTGTTACTCCTTTAAAGGTAGTATTGCTATGGCGAATTTGTGTTGGGTCTAGCCCCATCCCGCGGATTGTATCCTGATATATTAGGTTTAGGCTACTGCCGCCGTCCATCAAGACCCTTGTGAAGTGATATCCGCCAATTACTGGGTCTAATACCAGGGTAGCCCATCCTGCGTGTCGGATACCTGCTGAGTAATCGCGATGGTTGATAGTGATCGGTTGAGATGTCCAGTGGCAGGACTTCGTGGTGATAGGCACTTGGGTATACTTTCCTGGTAGTGCCGCCTTGTTTTTTTTCCTTGATTACGTGTAACACGTTTACTATTTTGACTTCTGGTGGAAATTGCTTTTGTTCCCCTGTGTCTTGCTTGGGGGGTTCTTCCTCGTCTTCACTTGGTGTATCCTCCCCCTTGTGTACGGCGTTGAGCTTGCCGGACTGCTTGAAGACCCAACATTCTCTGTGGGTATGATTAGCAGGTTTACCAGGGGTACTATGAATCTGACATACTTGGTCCAGAATTTTATTGAGGCTGGATAGTTCGTCCCTGGTGCCTTTAGGGGGCCGCTTTTGACCTGGCCGAGAGCTTTTGAATCCAGCATTTACTGCCATGCCCTTCGTGCTGTCTTCTTTATTCTGGCGTTTGTTATTGCTGTTGCGCCGTGATTTCCCATTTCCATCTCTAACTTCAGATGTACTGGGGTCGCTGGTGCTGCATCTGGCTAGCCGGCTGTCCTCCCCCGCGCAAAAGCGGGTCATGAGGTTTGTTAATGCGGCCATCGTTCTCGGCTTATTTTGGCCGTGGTGTCTGGCGAGCTATTCGTCACGGATGCTATGCTTGAAAGCTGCAAAGGCTTTGGCGTCTGGACAGTCGACAATCTTGTTCTTTTTAATAAGAAACCTGTTGCAAAGCTTTCGGGCTGACTCTCCGGGCTGTTGAGTTATATGACTCAAATCGTCCGCATCCAGAGGTCGGACATATGTCCCTTGAAAATTTACCCGAAAAGCGTCTTCGAGCTCTTCCCAACTTCCAATGGAGCTTTCGGGGAGGCCTTTGAGCCAGTGACGAGCTGGCCCTTTGAGCTTGAGGGGTAGGTACTTGATGGCGTGGAGATCATCTCCTCGAGCCATATGGATATGAAGGATGTAGTCCTCAATCCAGACCCCAGGGTCTGTTGTTCCGTCGTATGTCTCTATGTTTACGGGCTTGAATCCCTCTGGAAATTCGTGGTCCAGCACCTCATCGGTGAAACATAGGGGGTGTGCAGCACCCCTGTAGCTGGGTGTACCACGTTGTTCGGATGCTTGTTGTGTTGCATTGTATGTTGGGGCGTGCTTGCGTGGTCCATAGATGGATCTGGTTGCGCCGTCCTTTGGGTGCGAGCCCTTGCATGGGTCACGTATTGTATTGTGAGCGGCGTTGTATGCCGCTCTGTGTTGGTAAAGGGGTCGTTTATCCGGCCAGGTGGCTACTTTGATATTTGGTTGTGGGGGTTCTGAGGCCTCCTCATCTAATTCGGGTAGCAGCTTCCGCTTTGGGTAGCTTTTGGAGGGGTGATTATCGCTGTACCTTTCTGCAGTGCTGAGTATTTTACTCCATCTGAATTGGAGTGTGTCTTGCGCGGCCTTGAGCCTTTGTTTCTGCTTTTTCAGGCTCCTCGCAGTGGCAACAAGCCTTTTACGGGCAGTCTGTTGCTCCGGGTGTTTGTCCAGCGTTATGTCGTCCGGACCATTATCCTTGATAGGGTTTGTTTGTTTGGTTTGATTATCTGGATTGCCGTTGTCCGGCAGCGGTTCGCCCTGCTCCAGCGCTGGGTCTGTGTGATTGCTATTTCTGTTGAGGCAGGATTTGGGGTGGCGCTTGTGTCGCTGCTTTGACTGCTTTTCGAGGGAACAAGCCTTCGGTGCGTCCTTCCGCTCCTCGTCGTCATCTTTTGGTGCGTCCACCATGTATACGTCATATGACGAGGTGGCGTTCCAGGGCCCAATAGGCGCTGGTTCTTCATCGTCTCCTTCATTGGCGTCCATACCGTCGATGTCTTCAGAGTCGAAGTCGAGCATGTCGGTTAAATCGTCGAAAGTGGCTACAAAGTGGGTGGTGGGTGGGCTTTGAATTTCTTCATCGTCTACATTCCAATATCATTGACCGTAGTCCGGCCAAGGCTCTCCTGATAAAGAGAGAGACTTTAGTGATTTTATAATATCGCCAAAGGGCGAGTGCTGAAAGATGTCCGCGGCAGTAAACTCCATGATCGGCGCCCAACCAGATTCGATTGGCAGAGGCGGGAACGGTTCGGAGTCCGGAGAGGAGTCCAACTCCTTGGAATCATGAGTCTCGCAGAGTGCGGGGCTAGTGTTCGGCTCAATCGTCGTTGGGATCGCAGCCCCTGAGGCGGCGTCCAACCACCCATCCTCGATCAGCGTGGTTGGCTCCGAATTAAGAGTCGAAGCCGATGCGGGTGCGGCCTCCAGGGCACTATTCGGCGGCAGAGCTAGATCATGCTCGTCGTGACAGTGCGGCGCGCTCGGCAGTGGCTCGAATCCGTCGAAGATCAAGTCCCCGCGGATGTCAGCCGTGTAGTTTAAACTTCCAAATCTGACCTGACGGCCAGGGGCGTAGCTTTCGATCTGCTCCAGACGGCCAAGCGAATTGGCCCGCAGTGCGAAGCCGCCGAAGACGAAGATCTGTCCGGGGAGGAAGGTCTCACCCTGGACTGCGTCGCTATTGATGATCGTAGGAGCCATCGAGCCTGATGGCGACGATACAGAGGAACTCTCAATGAAAGCACCAATGTCGGTGTCAAAACCGGCAGATCTCAGGTAGGGGGTCCCGAACTATGCATCTAGGCCGGATGGTAACAGGAGGCAAGGGACACGAAGTTTTACCCAGGTTCGGGCCCTCTTGATGGAGGTAAAACCCTACGTCCTGCTTGATTAATATTGATGATATGGGTAGTACAAGAGTAGATCTACCACGAGATCGAGGAGGCTAAACCCTAGAAGCTAGCCTATGGTATGATTGTTGATGTGTATGTTGTCCTACGGACTAAAAACCCTCCGGTTTATATAGACACCAGAGAGAGTTAGGGTTACACAAAGTCGGTTACAATGGTAGGAGATCTTCATATCCGTATCGCCAAGCTTGCCTTCCACGCCAAGGAAAGTCCCTTCCGGACACGGGACGGAGTCTTCAATCTTGTATCTTCATAGTCCAGGAGTCCGGTTGTAGCTATAGTCCGTCTATCCAAACACCCCCTAATCCAGGACTCCCTCATTTATGAACTAATCTAAACATAAATTAAATTAACCTAAACAAGCACAGGGGCCCACATGGCAGTGGCTCTAGGGGTATTTAGTAGGGTCATTAGTGCTAATTAAACTGGCGCGACGTCAGCGGATGACACCGACGACCACAACAACGGCGGGGACTCGCCAGAGTGCTCGGGACGGTGCTACATAGCACCGCTTCGCGCGTGGTTTGCGGCTACGGCGAGCTGGCGGTGCGACGCATCTTCTCGGGCAAGCGCCAGGAGCTGGGGTGACGATGGAGGCGGCGGCCGGAGCTCGGGCTCAGCCATGCATGAGGATGCAGTGCACAGGAGAGCGGCTAAGTGGCTGGTTAGCCTCCTAGAGGTTCCAGGAGCATGTTGAAGTGCTCAGCAGCGATGAGCAGGAGCTGCAGCGGGGCATGCGACATGGCAGGCGGCGGTGGAGATCGGCCGCGGTGGGAACGATGGCTACGGCGGCCAAACGAGCATGGGAGCTAAGGGAAAGTAAGAGGAGCTCACAACGAAGCCGGAGGCGGTCTCAGCAGGCTCGGGGACACGTCAAAGACAGTGAATCGGCGACGACATCCGGTGGCTGTGGGCGGAGAAGAAAGGTCGCGATGTCTTCTCGGGGTCGTCCGGGCTTGAGTGGGTCGGTAGAGAGATTCTTGGGACCTGGGCGGAGCTAGGGGTCACGGCCACGGGGCAAGGGGACAGCAGTGGATGCGCAGGCGGGGAGCGGCGGCGACGGCAGCTCTCGGCCATGAGCTGCGGAGCGAGAGGGAGAGCAATATAGGAGGGGATGAGCGAGGGGTCGATGGGTTCCAGAGGCCATGGGGAGACGATCCCAGCGTCGCACTGGCCAGGGAGGGGCCAGGCAGTCAGCTGCGTGCCCGCGCGTGCAAGCTGCCGTGCACTGCTTCCCCTCTGCCTTCTAGTGAGAGGAGGAAGACAACTGGCAGGGGAGGTGGTTCGGCTGCACAGGAACTGGGCCGAGGTAAGTGGGCTGCCAGGTAAGCTACAGGTAAGGTTCCTCTCTCTCCTCTGTTTTTCTCTTTTGTTTTTGTTTTCTATTTTGCATGTTTGTTTGAATTTGGTTACTGGACCAAATCATTTTTTTAAATACTGAAATCTTTTGTGGACGCTGAAATAATTATTCCAGGGCCCCACACAAAGTTTTAGAATTATTGGGGCTAGGTAATTATTTCTAGAAATTTATAGCCCCAATTCAAATACTTAGTGATGTAATTCAAAGACCAAAAATGCCAATGAAAAATATGCATCACCACTGGATAAGGTTTTAACCTTTCTCACTAGCCCATGAACATTTTTAAAGGGCATCTTGGTTTCATTGAAAAGGTTTTGAGTTGAACCAATTTGAATTATGTTTGGTGCTAGGGTTTAGTCATTCCCCATTTCAAGTTTAATTGAAACTTAAACATGATGCAACACAAGATGCTAGCACTAAACATTGCCAGAACTAGGGATGTGACACCTCTCATTTTCCTATCCCCCACTTCACCTTTGCCATTTTATTCGCCCCTTTTTAGTTCGTTTCTTTTCGCTTGCTTCTTCTGTGCTTGTGTGTTGGATTGATTGTTTGTCACGATGGCTGAAGATAATACTAAATTGTATGACTTTTCCAATACCAACAATAATGATTTTATTAGCACTCCGATTGCTCCTCTAACAGATGCTGAATCTTGTGAAATCAATACTCCTTTGCTGAATCTTGTCATGAAAGATCAATTTTCTGGCCTTCCTAGTGAAGATGCCGCTACCCATCTAAACAGCTTTGTTTTTTTATGTGATATGCAAAAGAAGAAAGATGTGGATAATGATATTGTTAAATTGAAGCTATTTCCGTTTTTGCTTAGAGATCGTGCTAAAACTTGGTTCTCTTCTTTGCCTAAAAATAGTATTGATTCGTGTAATAAGTGCAAAGATGCTTTTATCTCTAAGTATTTTCCTCCCGCTAAGATCATCTCTCTTAGAAACGATATTATGAATTTTAAGCAACTTGAGCATGAGCATGTTGCACAATCTTGGGATAGGATGAAATTAATGATACGTAATTGCCCTACACATGGTTTGAATTTATGGATGATTATACAAATTTTTTATGCTGGATTGAATTTTGCTTCTAGAAATATTTTAGATTCGGCCGCAGGAGGCACTTTTATGGAAATCACTTTAGGAGAAGCTACTAATCCCCTATATAATATTATGGTTAATTATTCTCAATGGCACACCGAAAGATCTACTAGTAAAAAGGTTAATGCGATAGAAGAGAATAATGTTTTGAGTGAAAAGATGGATGAACTTATGAAGTTGTTTGCCAATAAGAGTGTTTCTTCTGCTCCTAATGATATGCCTTTGTCCACTTTGATTAAGAATACTAATGAATCCTTGGATGTGAATTTTATTGGTAGGAACAACTTTGGTAACAACGCGTATAAAAGAAATTTTAATTCTAGGCTGTTCCCTAGTAATTCCTCTAATAAATATGGTAATTCCTACAACAACTCTTATGGAAATTTTAATAATATGCCATATGATTTTGAGACTAGTATTAAAGAATTTATGAATTCGCCAAAGAATTTCAATGCTTTGCTTGAAGAAAAATTGCTTAAGATTGATGAATTGGTTAGGAACGTGGATATAATTTCTCTTGATGTTAATTCTTTGAAACTTAGCTCTAATCCACCTAAACATGATATCAATGAGTCTCTCAAAGCCATGAGAATTTCCATTGATGAGTGCATAGAAAGAACCGCTAGGATGCGTGCTATAGAAGATTGCTTTGTGAAAGCGTGTTCTTCTAGTTTTCATGATAATAATGATGAAGATCTAAAAGTGATTGATGTGTCTCCTATTAAATCTTTGTTTTCCAATATGAATATTGTTAAAGATGGGACTGGAGATGATTCAACTTTATTTAGAAGGCGTCCCAATGATTCGGAGTTTTTAGATCTTGATGCAAAAATTGGTAAAAGTGGGATTGAAGAGGTCAAAACTTTACATAGAAATGAACCCACTATTTTGGATTTCAAGGAATTTAATTATGATAATTGCTCTTTTATAGATTGTATTTCCTTGTTGTAATCCGTGTTAAATTCTCCTCATGCTTATGATCAAAACAAAGCTTTTACCAAACATATCGTTGATGCTTTAATGCAATCTTATGAAGAAAAACTTGAATTAGAAGTTTATATCCCTAGAAAACTTTATGATGAGTGGGAACCTACTTTTAAAATTAAGATTAAAGATCATGAATGCTATGCTTTATGTGATTTGGGTGCTAGTGTTTCCACGATTCCAAAAACTTTGTGTGATGTGTTAGGTTTCCGTGAATTTGATGATTGTTCTTTAAACTTGCATCTTGCGGATTCCACCATTAAGAAACCTATGGGAAGGATTAATGATGTTCTTATTTTTGAAAATAGGAATTATGTGCCCGTAGATTTCATTGTTCTTGATATAGATTGCAATCCTACATGTCATATTATTCTTGGTAGACCTTTCCTTAGAACGATTGGTGCAATTATTGACATGAAAGAAGGAAATATTAGATTGCAATTTCCGTTAAGGAAAGGCATAGAACAATTTCCTAGAAAGAAAATTAAATTACCTTATGAATCTATTATGAGAGCCACATATGGATTGCATATCAAAGATGACAATACCTAGATCTATCCTTGCTTTTATGCCTAGCTAGGGGTGTTAAACGATAACGCTTGTTGGGAGGCAACCCAATTTTATTTTTATTCCTTGCTTTTTGTTCCTGTTTAGTAATAAATAAACCATCTATCCTCTGTTATGATTGTTGTCGGTGTCAACACCGGCGGATCTCGGGTAGGGGGTCCCGAACTGTGCGTCTATGCCGGATGGTAACATGAGGCAGGGGACACGATGTTTTACCCAGGTTCGGGCCCTCTTGATGGAGGTAAAACCCTACGTCCTGCTTGATTAATATTGATGATATGGGTAGTACAAGAGTAGATCTACCACCAGATCAAAGAGGCTAAACCCTAGAAGCTATCCTATGGTATGATTGTATGTTGTGATTGTTGTCCTACGGACTAAAACCCTTCGGTTTATATAGACATCGGAGAGGGTTAGGGTTACACAAGGTCGGTTACAAAGGAGGAGATATCCATATTCGTATTGCCTAGCTTGCCTTCCACGCCAAGTAGAGTCCCATTCGGACACGAGACAAAGTCTTCAATCTTGTATCTTCATAGTCCAACAGTCCGGCCAAAGGATATAGTCCGGCTGTCCGGAGACCCCCTAATCCAGGACTCCCTCAGTAGCCCCTGAACCAGGCTTCAATGATGATGAGGTCGGCGCGTAGTATTGTCTTTGGCATTGCAAGGCGGGTTCCTTCTCCGAATACATCACAAAAGAATTTGAATACGAGGATAGTGTCTGACCCTGCAAAATAAGTTCCACATTCCAACATAGAGAGAATAATATTTTCGTAGATCTAATTTGCTGGCTTGTTTTGGCAACATAACGTTATGTCATGGCCCGGTGATTATTCGAACCATTTCCTTTAACCAGCCCCGCACATAACGCGAGGCAGTTTTTCGACACATCTTGTCAAAGTAGAGATCGTGTCCCCTTATTACGGGATTCTCATTAATATGGGCGTGGGTAACCCAACCGCGCCATCAATTACGGCGCTTGGGGGATAAGCGAGTTTTACCAGGCAAGTGGGGACGCTTAGCTTCGTCTGCCCATATAAATGGATAAGGATTCACCTTTCTATCCACGCGTTCTTCCTCCTTTGCTCATCCGTCTTCGCACACTCGAGCTCTAGCGCCCAAGTCCACATTTCCCACCTCAACCTTCTCCAACCATGTCCGGAGCGGGAGGCAGGTGGATGGTCTCCTCCGTCATGGAGGGAGACATTAAGAAACTACGCGGAGTCGGATACTTAGCCGCGAACATCGCGCATCGGCTGCCCGCTGTGGGGCAGATCGTCCCTACCCCGGAACCTTACGAGAGGGTAGTTTTCCTTCACCACTTCCTCCGCGGACTAGGGTTTCCTCTCCATCCATTCGTCCATGGTCTCATGTTCTACTATGGGTTGGACTTTCATGATCTGGCCCCGAACTTCATCCTCAACACTTCGGCGTTCATCGTCATGTGTGAGGCTTTCCTCCGCATCCGGCCCCACTTCGGCCTGTGGTTAAAGACCTTCAATATCAAGCCGAAGGTAGTACGAGGCCAACAAGCAGAATGCGCCGGAGCCATGGTGGGCAAGATGCCCAACGTCATATGGCTCGAAGGCTCCTTCGTGGAGACAATAAAGGGATGGCAATCGGCGTGGTTCTACATCACCGAGCCGCGTGACGCCAAATGGGCGGCAGCCCCCGAGTTTCGATCCGGATTCCCAACATGGCTCACTTCCTGGAAAGAGAAGGGCTTGTCATGGGGTTCATCAGTGGAGCTAGATGGACTCCAGAAATGTATCCGGAGCATGGTGAGCAAGAAGCTCAAGCTTGTCAACATAGTCCAAGTTATGCTCATCCGCCGGATCCTCCCGTGTCAACAACGGGATTTTACCTTGTGGGAGTTCGGCCCGGCCCAGCACCAGACTCTGAGCGAGCTCTTCGATACGACACACAAGGACGTCTGGAAGGTGCTGTTCAAGGGCGCCGAGGTCCCCCCTTCTCTCGCCGAGGACCGCGGACTAAGCGCAAAGCGTCTAGCGCGTTCGGTGAGTTCAATACGTCCCGTAGGACATTTATTTTCCCTAGCTTAATTATGCGTGGGGTCTAATCTCCATGCCTTTGATAGGACTAGGTGGAGATGTCGGGGCAGATTAACTGTCCGGCCTCTTTGCCCGAAGACACTGCGAGCGCTCTCCTGATGGAGATGCTGGCTCCGGCTCCTTACAAGGTGCCGGAGAAGACCAAGAAGGCCAAGGGAACCCGAAAGAGTTCCCGATGCCAGGTGTTATCAGACCCATTGTCCGATAACTCTGCGGCACACTCTTCCCCTGAAGACGAGGAGGAAGAAGAAGATGCTCCCCCTCCAGGCGGGGGGGGGGGGGGGGACAAGAAAAGGAAGGCCGCCCCAACTGGGGAGGCCGAAGGTTCCAAGAAGGGGAGGACTCTCCTTCCGGACACCGCCGCCGACGAGGGCGAAGACGAGTGCTTGCCCTGGGCTAAGCCCCCGAGGAGATCGTAAGTATTCGGATACTAGAGTAACTCATAGCATTCCTTTGTCGCACTGCTTTCCCTAATGTCGAACATGATTATGCAGGCTACCGCGAACCAGCATCGATGTACCATCGGACGGCTCCCTAGGCTCGTCGGATATGGATAGAGATCCAGTCCCGACCGCCACCTCCCCTCATCCTGCTGACGACGCCGAGGTGCTGTCTCAAGAGGCACCGGATCGAGGGGAGACAGTCCTGGAGGCGCCTCAAGGCGACCTTCCGGACTCCGGGAGCCACGGGGACGGGACCCCAGAGGGCTCCGAGTTGGGCCCTCAGCCGAACACCGCGCCGGACCCTCCAGCGGTTCCGGGCTCGGGAAGGCAGCCTCCTTCTAAGAGGGGCAAGACGCCTGTGCCGGTGACCTCTGTCCATCCAGAGGCACCGGACAATCTGCTGGAAGCGCTTCACAGCGCTTCCATCGACGAGGAGCACCGCACTATCATGAGTGCGGTGATCCAGAAAGTTCAGTCCGCCAAGAGCGGATTGACTGAAGCCTGTGCCAGCCTTCTAACAGGCTTTGAGGTAAGTGTTTTAAAATGTAGTAGACATATTACCGCATAGACAGTAGCCCCTGATGCTTTGTTCGGTGTTCACAAAGAAAAGCCGAACAGAGGATCAAATGATATCGCAGGAGTCTAAAATAATTGTGTCAATATGCATATGCAGGCTTCGCTGCTGGCGTCCGCCACACTGACTGCGGAGGTCGCCTTACTGAAGCAGGACCTTGAGGGGTCCAGGAAAGACCTCGGCCTTGCCAAGAGGCAGCTCGAGGAGAACAAGGGTAAGTAATACCCTGTCTATAGACATGTATATATAAAAGAGGACGCGATTGCAAAATGACATGATCATCGTATGTTTGCCAGGGGCCACGACCGAGGTGGCGACCCTGAAGCAAGCGCTAACCAAGGCCGAAGATAAAGCGGCCAAGGAGCGCACCGAGCGAGAGAAGCACGAGGCTCGGGTGGGCGAGGTGCAGCAAGAGCTCCAGGCTCTCATGGCGAAGCACGAGGCGTTGGAGCTTGACTCAAAGACGCGGGAGTCTGAGCTTGCCGCGGCCCTCGAGAGTGTAAAAAGTGCCAAGGCCGAATCCCAAAAGGCCCTCCAAGAGATCGACGCGATGAAGAAGATAGTGGCGGGTAAGCCTTTCTATATGCAAAGCAAGCATGTAAAAGCAAATTACCGATTACTTACCCGGATCTGGAGCTCTTCAGGAGCATTCGCAGATTTGCCCCGCAGTGTGTCCGATGCCGCACAATTTTACCAGGCTGAGGATGGAAGCTCAATGGAGAAGCTGTTCTGGTCTCAGTATGCTGAGGCCGAGCACCCAATGCCTCTGGGCGACCAGCTAAAGCAGCTGGTTGAGCTGCACAAGGCGGCCGAACAGGCCATGAAGGGCCTTATAGTCCGGCTGTGGCCTGGCGGCATCCTTCCGAATAGCTACTTCGGCCTGGTGAGGCAGCTTGTGGATGCCTGCCCACGGCTGGAGGTCATCAAGTGGTCCGTCTGCATCAAAGGTGCACGCCGGGCATTCGCCCGTGTGAAGGTGCAGTGGGCAAAGCTAGACACTGTGAAGCTGGTCAAGGAAGGGCCGCCACAGGGCAAGGAGCATCGCACCCCCGAAATTTATTATGAGGGTGTCCTGAAGGGTGCCTGTCTTGTAGCGGACGAATCTTCAAAGGATGTAATATTTGAGTAAACTTTCTCATGTGGTCCTGTATGATGAAAACTTGTTTCATATGCGCTATGCAACGCTTGTGATAATTTAAAATATTACCTTCTGTTTGGCTGTTTATCCAATCTGAGAGATGGCTAGTCCTCGGCTTCTGCCCCCATGCCATGAGTGCTGGGGTGTTCGGGATAAACCTTAGCACATCAGTAGGAGCTGCTGCTACTTGAGCTCTCGCTCGCGCTGCTGCTCTGCTCTTGCTCTCGGTGCCCTGCCTGGTCTGCTCTTGCTATTGCTCTTGCTCGCGCTGCTGCTCTCGCTCTTGCTCTTGCTTGCGATGCTGCTCCGATTTAGCTACACTTCAGTCGACTGAATCGACTTTTGGGTCAGTCAATTTTCAGGGGGTGGGGGGGCTCGCCGGGGTGAAGGAAGAACTAGCCGCAGCGGGGAGGGGGGCTCGCCGGAGAGGTACCCCACTATCTGTCTTAGGGTTCAGGATGGGGGCGGCGGTGGCGGGGCGTTGGCGGGGCGGTGGCGTGGGGATCTCCGGAGAAAAAGCTCGGCACGAGGGGGCCTAGAGGGATGGCCGGGGCGGCGGCGGACCGGCGGTGGGGAGTGTTTTCGGGGCGGGCAGGGCGGCGCACCGCCGGCCGCGGGTGGCGGGGGGCTGTTGTTTAGCCGGTGGTGGCTGGCGGCTCAGGGGGGTGGAGGTTGAAGATGAACCGCAGGCCCTTGATTTCGTATCCAACGGCTGCAAAATCGACTGACCAGAGATGAAAAAGTCAGTCGACCGACGTGTAGCCTCACCTTGCTAGTGCGTTCAGTTTCGACAGCAAAATTCAGTTTCGACAGCAAAATTCAGTTTCCACAGTTAAGTTCAGTTTCGACAGTTAAGTTCAGTTTCGACAGTTAAATTCAGTTTTGACAGTTAAGTTCAGAGATGAGCGGCTGATGTATTTTACATCTAGCACTTTGTGGTTATGTATTTTACGTCATGTATTGGAGATGCTATTAGAATTCCACTCAGGTTAACGTTGTTCGTTGTCTCTCTTGTCCTGCTTCATCCTCGGCGTCGTACAATTTACTGGAGCTGCTCCAACGACGAAACCCTCCATCACAGCGGAGCAGTACCTCGGGCTCCATCTCCAGACGCCTAAGATCTTCTTCCCCTCCTCCGACAGCCAAGTCAGCAGGAGCATCCTCACCGGCCAACCCAATCACGCGGAGAAGTACACTTGTTGCATCTCTTTTTTACTCTACATGTTATATATATTGTCCACTGAGCACTCGTAGTAACGGAAAATATGATTATTTTATCCTACTATATGACAAGCAGTGAGGTACCAGGCAACTTAGCTATCCGTGATGGACTCTCTTGAACGCCATCATTATTTATCTCTGCGCGTTTGAGCTGTGCATTTTTTGATGGGCCTGGGAGTTGAGCTAGTATAGCAGTGGCCTGGGTCCAAAGTAATAGAAGTAGCACAAAACATTTTTTTAGTGTAGGATTTTCCTTCCTCAAGCCTGCCTACTAGAATCGCCAGTGCTTGAAAGGAAAAGTGAATGAAAAACATCAGAATTGGAAAGTTTCCTATGGTACTACTTTTCATGAATTTGGTGCAAAGGAATGGAGCAAAGGAAAACTATAGGATTTGTTCCTTTAGTGTCTCCTTGAAAGAAAAACCACATGAATTCTAATTTCCACTTCTCCTCCTTTTCATATTCCTATTCATCAAGCACAAGACTAAGAGATAGTAGCATAATAGCATTATAACCGTACATTTTCTTGTGGTTTGACTTAATCTCACCATGCTTTTTTGCATCCTGTGATCTTCCAATTGTTATGAATCAAACACCCAGATTGGCAGAAATCCTGTGTTTTTAAATTCTCTGTTTTGCACGTGCATTCCTATCCTATTCCTGTCTATTTCCTATCCCTGCATTGTTAGAATCCTCAAATTCAAACAAGCCCTTACTCAATTACTTATGTTACAGATATGTGTCAAAGAAAACCTTGTGTGGTTTGTCCTGCTCCTGCGGCGCTGTGTTCCACCCTAGCTCAGCTGCTCCAATGACGGAAGGGTTCACCACAGCAGGGATCCGCTCTCCAGACTGTCTTTCGCTGCCTCAAATCTTCTTCCCCGCCGCCGGCAGCCACGGCAACTTCATTACCATCATCAACTAAGCAGATGACCTTGAGGACTACACGGGTCCGCAAGAGAGGTCGCACTCTTCCGTGTCTGCTTATGTTATGCATCGCTTAATATGATGACATGCTACATTATCGTCATGTTCACCTATTAGACTCTGAGTCAGGTCCAAACTAATGCTGAAACTTGAGTTTTTAAATGGTTGTGGGGTACATATTGGGGCAGCAATTAGTACTATCTGTCTACTATATGGTTAATCTCCAGTGTCTACTACGAGTTTCATGTTGGGTGCAAACAAATATTAAAGGAGCCATTATCTATATTTTTTAACTAAAGCTATTATCTGCCTGCTATCATTGGTTTTGGGTCTATCCACAGTTTGCTACCATCACTCTGGATTTGTGCATGCACTCCTTACATAATCTCACTATGTTTTATTCCTATGCATGCCAGTTATTGTACACAATGGAACTGATCATGTAGAGCAAAAGAGACGAGCCTTGCGTGGCTATAAAATTTCATGCAGACGTCGTTCCATGGTGGGTGCATGGCATCTTGAGCTTGAGGTATGCATAATGCGGTACTGCATTGAATCTAGCAAATGTGGTTCGCCCGACCAGCGCGTGATAACCACTGCGGAACGGGACTATATCGATGATTAACTCTTCGCTTTGGAAGTTATCCAGGGATCCGAAGACCACTTCTAGTGTGATTGAGCTTGTGCAATGGGCCTCTACACCTGGAATAACGCCCTTAAAGGTTGTTTTTATGGGTTTGATCCTTGAGGGGTTTATACCCATTTTGCGCACTGTGTTCTGATAAAGCAGGTTAAGGCTACTGCCGCCATCCATAAGGACTCGAGTGAGGTGAAATCCGTCAATGATTGGGTCTAGGACCAGTGCGGCGAATCCGCCATGACGGATACTAGTGGGATGGTCCCTGCGGTCGAAGGTGATCGGACAGGAGGACCAAGGGTTGAATTTTGGGGCAACTGACTCCAGCGCATATATGTCCCTGAGCGCACGCTTCTGCTCCCTCTTGGGGATGTGGGTTGCGTATATCATATTCACCGTCCGCACTTGCGGGGGAAACCTCTTCTGTCCTCCAGTGTGCGGCTGCCGGGGCTCCTCCTCGTCATTGCTATGCGGCCCCTTGTCCTTGTTTTCGGCAATTAACTTGCCGGCCTGCTTGAACACCCAACAATCCCTATTGGTGTGATTGGCTGGCTTGTCTGGGGTGCCGTGTATTTGACACGAGCGATCGAGTATACGGTCCAAGCTAGACGGACCCGGCGTACTTTGTTTGAATGGCTTTTTCCGCTGACCGGGTTTAGAGCCTTTGAATATGGCATGGACTGCCGTATCCTTAGTATTTTCGCTATTAATGCGGCGCTTATGTTTGTTGCGACGTGACCTGCTATTGCCGTCCTTGGTATCTGAGGTACCATGGTTCTTTGATATGTTATTACTGCGAGCCAGCCAGCTGTCTTCTCCAGCACAAAAGCGGGTCATGAGCGTCGTGAGAGCTGCCATAGATTTCGGCTTTTCCTGACCAAGGTGCCGGGCTAGCCACTCGTCTGGAATGTTGTGCTTGAAAGCCGCTAAGGCCTCCGCATCCGGACAGTCGACGATTTGATTTTTCTTTGCAAGAAACCGAGTCCAGAATTGCCTGGCCGACTCTTCTGGCTGCTGAATTACGTGGCTCAAGTCATCGGCATCTGGTGGTCGCACATAGGTGCCCTGAAAGTTGTCGAGGAATGCGGCTTCCAGATCTTCCCAACAGCTAATGGAGTCCGCTGGCAAGCTGTTAAGCCAATGCCGTGCTGGTCCTTTGAGCTTTAGTGGGAGGTATTTGATGGCGTGTAAGTCCTCACCGCGGGCCATGTGGATGTGGAGGAGGAAGTCCTCAATCCATACTGCGGGATCTGTTGTGCCATCTTATGATTCAATATTTACAGTTTTGAAACCTTCTCGGAATTGATGTTCCATTACTTCGTCTGTGAAGCATAAGGGGTGTGCGGCGCCTCTGTATTGGGCTATATCGCGACGCAGCTCGAATGGGTCTTGCCCGCTTTGTTCGGCCCGGCCAGATTTTCTTTTACTATATCCGGCGTGGCGTTTATCGTCTCGCAGAGTAGTGCGCCGTCGTGATCCGTAGATCGATCTTGCATGCTTTGCTTTGTCCTCCAATATGTCTCGCAGGTCTGGCGTATCTCCCCATGCCTTTTTATTTGAATGGTGTCGGGGTGGAGGTTAGCTTTTGGCTGGAATGCCTCTCTATCGCGGCCACGAGATGGCCGCTCAGCCGTATCATACGCTTCTTCCTCCAGTCGGGGTAGTAACCTGCACTTTGGGTGGTTCTTGGAGGGGCGCTCGAGTTTATATTCCTCGACGGCGAGGACTTCAGTCCATCTGTCAGCTAGCAGATCTTGATCAGCTTGAAGCTGCTGCTGCTTTTTGTTTAGGCTATTTGCCGTGGCCATAAGCTGGCGCTTGAAGCACTCTTGTTCGACGGGATCCTCTGGTATGGCGAATTCACCGTCGCTGAGGCTTGCCTCGTCTTCGGAGGGGAGCATGTAATTTTCATCTTCCTCCTCTCCGTCTGCCGCTCTCTCAGGAGAGCTGGCTCCTTCATGTTCCTGCTCTAAATCTTGTTGGAGGGGATTGTTGTTGTATTCGGCGCTATACGGAGTGTTATTATCTCCTGTGCTGGTATCACCACTTTTGCTTTGGCGGGACTTAGAGCGGCGCCGCTGACGTCGGCGCTTGGGTTGCTTCTTGGAGGGGTCATCCTCCGCTATCCCGTCGCCATTGCCTTCATTGGGTGTATCCACCATGTATATGTCATATGACGAGGTGGCTTTACAGTGCCCTATAGGCGCTGGTTCATGTTCGTCTTCTACATCGTCCTCCATACCGTCGATATCTTCAGAGTCGAAGTCGAGCATGTCGGTTAAATCATCGACAGTGGCTACGAAGTGGGTGGTGGGTGGGCGTCGAATTTCTTCGTCGTCCGCATCCCAATCCTGTTGGCCATAGTCCGGCCAGGGCTCTCTTGACAAAGAGAGAGACTTTAGTGAATTCAAGATGTCGCTGAAGGGCGAGTGCTGAAAGATATCCGCGGCGGTGAATTCCATGATCGGCGCCCAATCGGATTCGATTGGCAGGGGCGCGGGTGGTTCGGAGTCAGAAAAAGAGTCCGACACCTTGGAGTCACGGGCTGCGCAGAGGGTTTTGCTGGTATTCGGCTCGACCACCATTGAGACTGTAGCCCCTGAGGTGGTGTCTAACCACCCGTCCTCGATTGGCGTAGTTAGCTCCGAGCTAAGGGTCGGAGCTGATGCGGGCGCGGCTTCTGGGGTACTGTTCGGCGGCAAAGCTAGGTCATACCCATCGCGATAGTGTGGCGCGCCCGGCTGTGGCTCGAATCCGTCGAAGATCAAGTCTCCGTGGATGTCGGCCGTGTAGTTCAAACTTCGAAATCTGACCTGACGGCCAGGGGCGTAGGTTTTAATCTGCTCCAGATGGCCAAGCGAATTAGCCCGCAGTGCAAAGCCGCCGAATACGAAGATCTGTCCAGGGAGAAAAGTCTCACCCTGGACAGCATCACTATCGATGATAGTAGGAGCCATCGAGCCTAACAGCGACGACACAGAGGAACTCTCAATGAAAGCACCAATGTCGGTGTCAAAACCGGCGGATCTCGGGTAGGGGGTCCCGAACTGTGCGTCTAGGCCGGATGGTAACAGGAGGCAGGGGACACGATGTTTACCTAGGTTCGGGCCCTCTTGATGGAGGTAAAACCCTACGTCCTGCTTGATTAACATTGATGATATGGGTAGTACAAGAGTAGATCTACCACGAGATCAGAGAGGCTAAACCCTAGAAGCTAGCCTATGGTATGATTGTATGTTGTAATTGTTGTCCTACGGACTAAAACCCTTTGGTTTATATAGACACCGGAGAGGGTTAGGGTTACACAAGGTCGGTTACAAAGGAGGAGATATCCATATTCGTATTGCCTAGCTTGCCTTCCACGCCAAGTAGAGTCCCATCCGGACACGACACGAAGTCTTCAATCTTGTATCTTCATAGTCCAACAGTCCGGCCAAAGGATATAGTCCGGCTGTCCAGAGACCCCCTAATCCAGGACTCCCTCAGTTGTGTTCTTTATGTTTTAATTAGTGTTTGTGCCAAGTAAAGCCTTTAGGATCTTCTTGGATGATTGTTATTTGATCTTGCTGAAAAAACAGAAAGTATGCGCTCACGAGAATAATTTTCGTTTTTTTACCAGAGAGGGATAAAATACCAATTCCAACTGCAGTATATCAATATAAAAATCATTTAGGACGTCCTAATTTCTCAGGATTTTTTGAGTTACAGAAGTATTCGAAACCTACAGATTACTACAGACTATTCTGTTTTTGACAGATTCTGTTTTTCGTGTGTTGTTTGCTTATTTTGATGAATCTATGGCTAGTATCGGGGGTATGAACCATAGAGAAGTTGGAATACAATAGGTTTAACACCAATAAATAAAGAATGAGTTCATTACAGTACTTAAAGTGGTGGTTTGTTTTCTTATACTAACGGAGCTCATGAGATTTTCTGTTGAGTTTTGTGTTGTGAAGTTTTCAAGTTTTGGGGTAAAGATTTGATGGATTTTGGAACAAGGAGTGGCAAGAGCCTAAGTTTGGGGATGCCCAAGGCACCCCAAGGTAAAATTCAAGGACAACCAAAAGCCTAAGCTTGGGGATGCCCCGAAAAGCATCCCCTCTTTCGTCTTCATCTATCGGTAACTTTACTTGAGGCTATATTTTTATTCACCACATGATATGTGTTTTGCTTGGAGCGTCTTGTAGGATTTGAGTCTTTAATTTTTAGTTTACCACAATAATCCTTGCTTTACTCACCTTTTGGGAGAGACACACATGAATCGGAATTTATTAGAATACTCTATGTGCTTCACTTATATCTTTTGAGCTAGATAATTTTGCTCTAGTGCTTCACTTATACCTTTTTAGAGCACGGTGGTGGTTTTATTTTATATAAATTATTGATCTCTCATGCTTCACTTATATTATTTTGAGAGTCTTTTTGAACAGCATGGTAATTTTCTTTGGCTATAAAATTAGTCCTAATATGATAGGCATCCAGGATGGGTATAATAAAAACTTTCATATATAGTGCATTAAATATTATGAGAAGCTTGATACTTGATAGTTGTTTTGAGATATAAATATGGTAATATTAGAATTTTTCTACTTGCGTAATTGTGGAATTGAGAAATACTTGTGTTGAAGTTGGCAAGTCCCGTAGCATGCACGTATGGTAAACGTTGTTTGACAAATTTGAAGCATGATGTGTTCTTTGATTGATTTCCTTATGAGTGGCGGTCGGGGACGAGCGATGGTCTTTTCCTACCAATCTATCCCCCTAGGAGCATGCGCGTAGTGCTTGGTTTTGATGAATTGTATATTTTTGCAATAAGTATGTCAGTTTTTTATGACTAATGTTGAGTCCATGGATTATACGCACTCTCACCCTTCCATCATTGCTAACCTCTTCGGTACCGTGCATTGCCCTTTCTCACCTCGAGAGTTGGTGGAAACTTCGCCGGTGCATCCAAACCCCATGATATGATACGCTCTATCACACATAAGTCTCCTTATATCTTCCTCAAAACAGCCACCATACCTACCTATTATGGCATTTCCATAGCCATTCCGAGATATATTGCCATGCAACTTTCCACAATTCCTTTTATTATGATATGCTCCATCATTGTCATATTGCTTTGCATGATCATGTAGTTGACATCGTATTTGTGGCAAAGCCACCTTCATAATTCTTTCATACATGTCAGTCTTGATTCATTGCATATCCCGGTACACCGCCGGAGGCATTCACATAGAGTCATATTTTGTTCTAAGTATCGAGTTGTAATTCTTGAGTTGTAAGTAAATATAAGTGTGATGATTTTCATTATTAGAGCATTGTCCCATGTGAGTAAAGGATGATGGATACTATGATTCCCCCACAAGTCGGGATGAGATTCCGGACAAGAAAAAAAAGAGGTCATAAAAAAGAGAAAAAGGCCCAAAGAAAAAAAAGAAAAAAAAACTGAGAGAAAAAGAGAGAAGGGGCAATGTTACTATCCCTTTTCCACATTTGTGCTTCAAAGTAGCACCATGACCTTCATGATAAAGAGTATCTTATGTTGTCACTTTCATATACTAGTGGGAATTTTTCATTATAGAACTTGGCTTGTATTTTCCAATGATGGGATTCCTCAAAATGCCCTAGGTCTTCGTGAGAAAGCAAGTTGGATGCACACCCACTTAGTTTCTTTTGTTGAGCTTTCATATATTTATAGCTCTAGTGCATCCGTTGCATGGCAATCCCTACTCCTTGCATTGACATCAATTGATGGGCATATCCATAGCCTGTTGATTAGCCGCGTCAATGTGAGACTTTCTCCCTTTTTGTCTTCTCACACAACCTCCATCATCATATTCTATTCCACCCATAGTGCTATGTCCATGGCTCACGCTCATATAGTGTGAAAGTTGAAAGAGTTTGAAAAGGCTAAGTATGAACCAATTGCTTGGCTTGTCATCGGGGTTGTGCATGATGGGAGCATTTTGTGTGACGAAAATGAAGCATGGCCAAACTATATGATTTTGTAGGGATAAGCTTTCTTTGGCTATGTTATTTTGATAAGACGTAATTGCTTGGTTAGCATGCTTGAAGTATTATTATTTTTATGTCAATATTGAACTTCTATCTAGAATCTTTTGGATCTAAACATTCATGCCGCAATAAAGAGAATACATTGAAAATTATGTTAGGTAGCATTCGACATCAAAAATTCTGTTTTTTATCATTTACCTACTCGAGGACGAGCAGGAATTAAGCTTGGGGATGCTTGATACGTCTCCAACGTATCTATAATTTTTGATTGTTCCATGCTATTATATTATCTGTTTTGGATGTTTAATGGGCTTTATTATGCACTTTTATATTATTTTTGGGACTAACCTATTAACCGAAGGCCTAGTGCAAATTGCTATTTTTTTGCCTATTTCTGTGTTTTGCAGAAAAGGAATATCAAACGGAATCCAAACGGAATGAAACCTCCGCGAGGATCTTTTTTGGAACAAACGCAATTCAGGAGACTTGGAGTGGAGGTCAAGGAAGCAACAAGGCGGCCACAAGGTAGGGCGGCGCGCCCAGGGGGGCAGGTGCGCCCCCAACCTTGTGGGCCCCTCGCAACTCCACCGACCTACTTCTTTTGCCTATATATACCCTTGTACCCAAAAAACATCCAGGGGAGCCACGGAACCTCTTTTCCACCGACGCAACCTTCTATACCCGTGAGATCCCATCTAGGGACCTTTTCCGGCGATCTGCCGGAGGGGGATTCGATCACAGAGGGATTCTACATCAACACCATAGCCTCTCCAATGATGTGTGAGTACTTTACCACACACCTTCGGGTCCATAGTTATTAGCTAGATGGCTTCTTCTCTCTCTTTGGATCTCAATACAAAGTTCTCCTCGATGTTCTTGGAGATCTATTCGATGTAATTCTTTTTGCGGTGTTTGCCGAGATCCGATGAATTGTGGGTTTATGATCAAGTTTATCTATGAACAATATTTGATTCTTCTCTGAATTCTTATATGCATGATTTGATATCTTTGCAAGTCTCTTCGAATTATCAGTTTGGTTTGGCCTACTAGATTGATCTTTCTTGCAATGGGAGAAGTGCTTAGCTTTGGGTTCAATCTTGCGGTGTCCTTTCCTAGTGACAATAGGGGCAGCAAGGCACGTATTGTATTGTTGCCATCGAGGATAAAAAGATGGGGTTTATATCATATTGCTTGAGTTTATCCCTCTACATCATGTCATCTTGCCTAATGCGTTACTCTGTTCTTATGAACTTAATACTCTAGATGCATGCTGGATTGTGGTCGATGTGTGGAGTAATAGTAGTAGATGCAGACTCGTTTCGGTCTACTTGACACGGACGTGATGCCTATGTTCATGATCATTCCTAGATATTATCATAACTATGCGCTTTTCTATCAATTGCTCGGCAGTAATTTGTTCACCCACCGTAATATATGCTATCTTGAGAGAAGCCACTGGTGAAACCTATGGCCCCCAGGTCTACTTTACATCATATAAGTCTCATATCTACAATTCTAATTTACTATTTATTTTGCAATCTTTACTTTCCAATCTATACAACAAAAATACCAAAAATATTTATCTTATTATGTTTATCAGATCTCACTTTTGCAAGTGGCCGTGAAGGGATTGAAAACCCCTTTATTGAGTTGGTTGCAAGGTTCTTATTTTTTTGTGCAGGTACTAGGCGACTTGTGTGTAGTCTCCTACTGGATTGATACCCCTCCACACCTCCTGTTATTCTCCACCGACTGCAGCCCCACGCCGCACCAGAACCAGTTATAACCCTTGTACTCCTCTCAATCTGCGACTCCACTGCCGCGTCTTCCCATCTCCAGGTCGTTCCCATCCGGGGCCTCGCCGTCGTCCACCGCCTCGCTGCGCTCGGCGTGGCGTGGTTAACAAATGAGAGTCATCGGAAGAGGACTGTACTTGGAGAGCCCGACGGCTGGGACCCACGAGGTCCATGGTTGCATGCAAGGAAAGTTCCTCCTTATTAAGCTAAAAATGTTTCCTCCCCCTGACAGCTGGGACCACCGGCTGTATCTTCGCACAGAAGGAAGTGCCTCCTTGTTTTGTGAAAAAAACTATTCCTCCCGTTGACAGCTGGGACCCGTTAGATTTGGTGGCTGACTTGTGGGCCTACTAAGCAGACGTGTATGTAGGGCTTTATCAACTTAATCAACAAATGATTCTAGCAGCTAGACCACTGGATGTTAATCCAACAGCCGTGCTCCTTCTTCAACCTCTATTCTTGGTCCTGTCTCTCATGGGCGGGAGTGCTGCCGCGCACCCGAAGTAGTCAAGTTTCCCACTCCTCTCCATCTGCGACTCCACTGTCGCGTCTTCCCCATCTCAGGGTCGTTCCAGTCTGGGGCCTCGCCGTCGTCCACCGGCCTTGGCGCGCTCGGCACAGTGTGGTCAACGTGGTCAACAAACGAGAGTCATCGGAAGATGATTGTACATGAGAGGATGACAGTGGGGACGCACCATGCCCATGGACGCATGCATGCAACTGCATCCTTTTTACCCTGAAAAATAATGTGTTCTTCCCCTGACTGATGGGACCCACTAGCTACATCTTCGCACGCAAGGAAGTGCGTCCATATTACGGGCACAAAAAATGATTTGCCCCCTGACTACGAGGACCCACCAGCTACATCTTCGCACACAGGGAAGTGCCTGACAGTCGGGACCCACCTGGTCGAAGCTTACGTAGCATTGTCATTCTGGTCACGAACGTGTACATACATACGATAGGTCTGTCTGCAGGCTGCAACGATGAACCGTGGTCGTTTTAGGAAAGGCACGTGTCATAGTAGAGGCACGCACGTGTCGTAGTAGAGGCACGCATGTAGCATGTACACGTACGTATAGTGGCCAGGGTGCAAGAAAGTAAATACGGCCACGTACGTACATATGGGTGGGGTCTCGAACGCCTACTCACGCATATATATACGGACGGCTAGGGCTTGTGTACATGGAGAGGCAACGGACGGCAGCAACGGCGTCCTGTTCATCGGGCAGCGAACCAGCTGGGTCAGAACGGAGAAACAACATCATGTTCATCGGGAGGCAACCGACTGGGTCGGAATACATCATGTTCATCGGGAGCCAACCGGCTTAGACGGAACAGCCGATGGAAACCAGGCCTGGCATACCGCAGAACGGAGGAAACGGCCTTGTGTTCGACAGGCCACGGTCGAAACGGGATCATGTTCATCGGGAGGGGTCTGGCGTACCACAAAACGGAGGAAACAGACCTCCTACGATCGAAACGGGTTCCTGTTGATCGGGAGGGGTGTGGCGTACCACAAAACGGAGGAAATAGACTTGTGTTGGAGCGCTACGGTCGAAACGGGGGTCCTGTTCATCGGGAGGGGTGTGGCGTACCGCAAAACAGGACTCCATGGGATACTGTTCATCTCCACCGTCAACTGCCTCCACAGGCTATTGTTCATCCACCGTCGACGTCCTCCAGCCTCCACCTGCGATTGTTCATCCACGAGCTCCTGTTCATCCAGCCTCCACCGCATGTTTTTCCACCAGCTACTGTTCAACCAGCCCTCTCCACGGGGTCCTGTTCAACCACCCCTCCATGGGCTACTGTTCATCCATCCCTCCACCGGCTACTGTTCAACCAGCCCTCCACGGGGTCCTGTTCATCAAGCCCTCCACGGGGTCCTGTTCATCCAGCCTCCACGGGGTCCTATTCATCCACCGGCTCGATCGATCGGGGTACTATTCATCTAGCGGCAACGGCCTCTACTACCACGGGGTCCTGTTCATCCAACCCCCCACTGGGAACTATTCATCCAACCCCCGCCCCCAACAACGCTCACTGTTCATCAAGAGGCAGCAGGTTTGATCGGCTTCAGTTAGCAGCAGTAGCGAAGGAATCGCTCAATCAGGTTCAGTTAACAGCCATCGATCAATCACTCGGGTTCAGTAACGTGTAGCCTATAGTGCAATCGCTCGGGTTCAGTAGGAGAACGCCTCGCTCGGGTTCAGTTAGAGCCCAATGGCTCGCACCCACGCGCGTACGTGTACGAGAGAAACGCGCATCGCTCGGCCCCCGACCACCCACCGTACCAGGAACTCCCCGATATTTTCCACGCCCTCGCTTCGACCATGGTTTTTTCCGTCATGGATGGCCCAAAGAATGTCATGCAGCTGCGTCTCCGTCCTGCCCAGGACGAAAATCCCATTTTCTATCATGATTTTTTGTCATAGAAGTAGGACCCCACCACATCTATAATGATACCGGTTTTTGTCACAATTATCATCATAGAAGTGTCATAAGCAAGACAAAAAAAGTTCGTTCGGCCCAAAATATCATGGATGTGTCTTTTTTTGTAGTGAAAGGGATGGGATTGGAGTATGCAAGTGCAATTGGAGACACGGAGATTTTTGGCATGGTTCTGATAGGTGGTGCTATCATACATCCACGTTGATGGAGACTTCAACCCACGAAGGGTAATGATTGCGCGAGTCCATGGAGGGCTCCACCCACGAAGGGTCCACGAAGAAGCAACCTTGTCTATCCCACCATGGCCATCACCCACGAAGGCCTCATTTGGGTAGATCTTCACGAAGTAGGTGATACGTCTCCAACGTATCTATAACTTTTGATTGTTTCATGCTATTATATTATCTGTTTTGGATGTTAATGGGCTTTATTTTACACTTTTATATTATTTTTGGGACTAACCTATTAACCCAAGGCCTAGTGCAAATTGCTATTTTTTTGCCTATTTCAGTGTTCCACGGAAAAGGAATATCAAATGGAATCCAAACGGAATGAAACCTTCGGGAGAGTTATTTTTGGAACAAATGTGATCCAGAGGACTTGGAGTGGACGTCAAGCAACCAACGAGGCGGCCACGAGGCAGGGGCGCGCCTACCCCCTGGGCGCGCCTTCCCTCTCGTGGCTCAACCGACCTACTTCTTCCTCCTATATATATTCATATACCCCGAAAACATCCAGGAGCACCACGAAACCCTATTTCCACCGCCGCAACCTTCTGTACCCAAGAGATCCCATCTTAGGGCCTTTTCTGGAGCTCCACCGGAGGGGGCATTGATCACGGAGGGCCTCTACATCAACTCCATGGCCTCTCCGATGATGTGTGAGTAGTTTACTTCAGACCTTCGGGTCCATAGTTATTAGCTAGATGGCTTCTTCTCTCTCTTTGGATCTCAATACAATGTTCTCCTCGATCTTCTTGGAGATCTATTCGATGTAACTCTTTTTGTGTGTGTTTGTCGAGATCCGATGAATTGTGGGTTTATGATCAAGTCTATCTATGAACAATATTTGAATCTTCTCTGAATTCTTTTATGCACGATTGGTTATCTTTGCAAGTCTCTACGAGTTATCAGTTTGGTTTGGCCTACTAGATTGATCTTTCTTGCAATAGGAGAAGTGCTTAGCTTTGGGTTCAATCTTTCCAGTGATAGAAAGGGAAACGACACGTATTGTATTGTTGCCATCGAGGATAAAAAGATGGGGTTTATATCATATTGCTTGAGTTTATCCCTCTACATCATGTCATCTCACCTAATGTGTTACTCTGTTCTTATGAACTTAATACTCTAGATGCATGCTGGATAGCGGTCGATGTGTGGAGTAATAGTAGTAGATGCATGCAGGAGTCGGTCTACTTTTCACGGATGTGATGCCTATATACATGATCATGCCTAGATATTCTCATAATTATTTGCTTTTCTATCAATTGCTCGACAGTAATTTGTTCACCCACCGTAATACTTATGCTATCTTGAGAGAAGCCACTAGTGAAACCTATGGCCCCCGGGTCTATTCTCTATCATATTAATCTCCCATTATCAATTTATTCCTTACACCGTTTATTTTGCAATCTTTACTTTTTATCTTTATCATAAAAATACTAAAAATATTATCTTATCATATCTATTAGATCTCAGTCTTGTAAGTGACCGTGAAGGGATTGACAACCGCTTTATCGCGTTGGTTGCGAGGTTCTTATTTTTTTGTGTAGGTACGAGGGACTTGTGTGTGGCCTCATACTAGATTGATACGTTGGTTCTCAAAACTGAGGGAAATACTTACGCTACTTTGTTGCATCACCCTTTCCTCTTCAAGGGAAAACCAACGTAGTTCTCAAGAGGTAGCAAGAAGGATTCCTGGCGCCGTTGCCGGGGAGTCTATGCACAAGTCAAGACATACCAAGTATCCATCACAAACTCTTATCCCTCACATTACATTATTTGCCATTTGCCTCTCGTTTTCCTCTCCCCCACTTCACCCTTGCCGTTTTATTCGCCCTCTTTTTCCATTCCCCTTCTCTTTTCTAATTCGCCTCTTTTCGCTTGTTGTGTGCTTGTTCTTTTTGCAATTTGTTGCCATTATGTCTGAAACTGGGGAGGTTATCGTTGATAAGGATAATAAAATGGAAAACTTTGATGCTATCGATGATCCTCTTGAAAATCTTACTATTTTACACACTAAAAAGCTTCGGATTGGTAGCTATAATATTATTGGGAAGGGAGTTATTCAAGATTTATTTACTTCTGCCAGTGCTTTTCCCACCATGAGTGGGTGTATTCTTCATAAAACTAGTAGTCTCGCGGATGCTATATCTTTGCTCATAGTTGAACTTGAAAGACAATTTTTAGATATGCATCCTTCCATACAAAGGATTTTCCTAGAATTTTCTAATATTGAGCATTCTTCTGTTAAGCGAGCAGCGACCATATTTTTAGCTCATGAGTTCAGATTCATAATAAAAGAGTCCAATGAAATTTTTGCGCATTATAGGGTGGATGCTGGCTGTCCTCCCATAGAAGCAATTCTTTTTTATCAAGAAGACATTATGCGTTTACGATCTCTAGATCATGTTGCTTTTAATGAAAACCTTAGAAAAAGGGTTCCTACCAATGTTCTTGTTGACAGGATCTCTGAACTTAATGATAATTTTTCTATTAAGAATAATGGGTTATGGTTTTTCCTTGAACAAAGGCTCATGACTTTTTGCCAAAAGAATGCTTATAATGATGAATTGATTGTGCAATATGAGGGGCCAAAGGAGGAACCAATACCTCCCGAGCTTGATCTTGGGGATTTTTGTCCCATTAAATTTAGCCATTTTGATTACTTTTGCTTGCTACAAAGAAAGCTTGCTGCTGAACGTAGGGAGTATGATATGAGTTTTCTCGATTTATCTTATCATTATCATGGAAATACCTAGATCTATCCTTGCTTTTATGCCTAGCTAGGGGCGTTAAACGATAGCGCTTGTTGGGAGGCAACCCAATTTTATTTTTGTTCCTTGCTTTTTGATTCTGTTTAGTAATAAATAATTCATCCAGCCTCTGTTCAGATGTGGTTTATGCTTTTAATTAGTGTTTGTGCCAAGTAGAACCTTTGGCAAGACTTGGGGAAAGTCTTTGCGATCTTGCTGTAAAAAAACAGAAACTTTACCGCTCACGAGATTTGCTGCGATTTTTTACTGGAGGGTGATATTTAGTTAATTCTTTTTGCAGATGATTAATAGATAACTTCCTCACGTCCATCAGTTTATTTTAGAATTTTTGGGGTTCAATAAGTAGTCAAAACCTACAGACTACTACACTGTTTTGTTTTTGACAGATTCTGTTTTTCGCGTGTTGTTTGCTTATTTTGATGAATCTATGAGTAGTATCGGAGGGTATGAACCATAGAGAAGTTGGAATACAGTAGGTTTCACACCAATGTAAATAAATAATTAGTTCATTACAGCACCTTGAAGTGGTGTTTTTTTCCTTTCGCTAACGGAGCTCACGAGATTTTCTGTTTAAGTTTTGTGTTGTGAAGTTTTCAAGTTTTGGGTAAAGATTTGATGGATTATGGAACAAGGAGTGGAAAGAGCCTAAGCTTGGGGATGCCCAAGGCACACCAAGGTAAAATACAAGGACAACCAAAAGCCTAAGCTTGGGGATGCCCCGGAAGGCATCCCCTCTTTCGTCTTCGTCCATCGGTAACTTTACTTGGAGCTATATTTTTATTCACCACATGATATGTGTTTTGCTTGGAGCGTCTTGTATGATTTGAGTCTTTGCTTTTTAGTTTACCACAATCATCCTTGATGTACACACCTTTTGGGAGAGACACACATGAATTGGAATTTATTAGAATACTCTATGTGCTTCACTTATATCTTTTGAGCTAGATAATTTTGCTCTAGTGCTTCACTTATATCTTTTTAGAGCACGCACTACAAAAAAAATACACTTCCGTGATGATACGTGTTTGTCACAGTAGGTCGCGTTTTTTGTCATGCATGTACATCCATGACAAATTTATGACAGAATCAAGATAGTCATACATGTGCTGTCGTAGAAGTGTTCCATGACATTACCAAAATTATCATCACGGAAGTGTGCACTTCCATGACGATAAATCGCACGTCATAGAAGTGCTTTCGTCAAGGGTGACCGACACGTGGCATCCACCATAATGGAACACCGTTAAGCTATCGGGTCGGGTTTTGGATCCGATAACCCGTTAATAGCCCCGACCAATGGGGATTTTCCACGTGTAAAATCATCATTGGTTGGAGGAAACACGTGTCGGCTCATCGTTGGGGCAGATGTCATCCACTCATTGGACAGAAGGTGCCTATGATACGTCGACACGTGGCACGGCCCAACAGAGGCCCATTCCTGTGAAAAGGTCGGCCCGTTTGACTTGGTCAAAAGGTGGCGGGCCGGCCCATGGAAAGCCTGTTAACGGCCTGTTCGCATATAGCCCATTTACAGCCCGCTAACCCAAGGCCCGTTACGCCCTATCCGAATTAGGCCCAGTAGCATCATCTGGGCCATCCAATATGATTCCAGCCCGTTTTCACTTCTGGCCCATGTATGGCCCATGACGTCTTTTGGCCCATATGAGGCCCTATGTAACTCTTGGCCTATCAACGGTCCGTGGTGAAACTGGCCCGTAATGAACAGTGTATCACTTTACACCCATTAACGGCCCTTGGTGAAACTGGCCCATAATGAATAGTGTATCACTTTATACCCATTAACGGCCCGTTATTTCATTGGGCCGTTTCCATCCCATGTTATCTTTCGGCCTTCTCAGAGCCCATTTATTCTTGGGCTCATTTCCAGCATTCGTTTACTTACGGCCCGTTACTGTCATTTTCTACTTGTGGGCCAAATTTAGCCCATGGTTATAGTCGGCCCGTTTGTGGTCCGTTAATACGTTGGGCCATTTTCATAGCGCCATCAAATACGGCCTATTAATGATGGCCTGTTTATGGCCATAATGCGGCCTGTTATTGGCCCATGTTTGGCTAATCGGTCATACGTCCCGTATAAGGCCCATTGATGATACGGCCCGTAGAAGGCCCATTGTTTCTATGGCCCGTAGAAAGCCCATTTTTTCTACGGCCCGTAGAAGGCCTACTGTTTCTACGGCCCGTAGAAGGCCCACTGTTTCTACGGCCCGTAGGAGGCCTAGTGTCACTACAGTAAATATTAGCCCATGGTTATTGTGGCCTAGTTTTAAAAAATAGGTTATTGCAGCCACTAGCAAACCGCGAAAAAAGAACTGCACTGACTACAAGCAAACAAATAAACAAGACAACAAGGAAATAAATAAGCAAGCAACTTATGCTAGGCTATCACGGCTATTACACATATTACATCCACTGGGCATCAAAGTTTGCCACCAGTGCAAATATAGGGAACAAAGCAGCATATAAACGCCGCAGCAAAATAAGTCCAGAACTGAAACCACTTCAGAAGAGTTCAAGAAACAATATCCTGGGTACCCATAATGCTGGCAAGATGCTTAGCAAGCTTATTAACTTTCTCTTGTTTGGCACTTAAATCCTCCAACGCTTGTTGTTGCACAAGAAAGGACTGGTGTTTATCAGCCACAGTAACTTGCTGTTCGAGTTACTGACCAGTACCGCTGGCACAAGCACTTGTAGCTGGCCAGTACCGCTGTCCTGTTCAAGAACCCCCTCCAATTTAAATGGCTGATAAACAAGAAAAGAAATTGAACGTACAGACATTGTATGATAGACAAATGTGGTAATTCACATATATGTTGTCTAACCAAACAGGACAACATGACACAGTTTCACATATATGATGCCTAACTAAACAGGATAGCATGACACAGTTTCAGATATATGATGGATAACTTAACAAGATATAATGGCATAATTCAACATATGATGAGTACCTAAACAGTATGACATGACACAACTATATGATGTCTTTCTAAAATAGGTTGGGATGAAATAATTCACATACATGTTGTCTAAGTATATAGGATGGCATGATATAATTGACATAATTGATTCATATACTAAGTAGCTGGCACTCGAATGTATGATCTCTAAACTAAGCAGATAGAATTCAATATTATGCATATGATGTCTAAACTAAGCAATGAAAGACACCATATGCATCATATGAGAAATATAAACATTGCAACTTAGAGCATACACCTCAGGTGGGATATAGGACTGGTCATCTATCTCTGAATCCTCCTCTGAGGAGCTCCCTGTAACCATCGAGATATATGCTTCAACAGGTACCATTGCCTGCTCTGAAGACCTTGTTTTCACTCCAGATTTTTCCATAACCGGCTCAAATGGCTGATACACATGAAGAGTAGTTCAATATACACAGATTGTCGACAAATGGAATACGTAATGAAAAAAAGATGGCATGAGATAATTCACATATATGATGCCTGGCTCCATGGCGGTGCATAATTCACATATATGATAACTGGCTGAAAACATGGCATTGCATAATTCACATATCTGATATATAAAGCAAACAGGAGGCATTCACACAAAGCATGTCTAATCTAAGCAGATGGCATGGCAATGCAAGACACCATATGCATGATATGAGCAATATAACCCAGCCAAGTTAGAGCATGCACCTCGGGGGGGGGGAATATGACTAGTCATCTCTCTCTGAATCCTCCTCTGAGGAGCTATCTGTAACCAACAAGAAATCTGCATCGACAGGTAGCACTGACTGCTCAGAAGACCTTGTTTTCACTTCATATTTTCCCATGACCGACTCAAATGGCTGATGCACAGGAAGAGTAGATGAATGTATAAACATTGTTGACAAATGGAATACATTATGGAAAAAATATGGCATGATACAATTCACATATACGATGACTGGATAAACAGGATGGCATTGCATGATTCACGTATATGATGTCTGGCTAAAGAAGATGGCATTGCATAATTCCCATATACTCCCTCTGTTCCTAAATATTTGTCTTTTTAGATATTTCAAATGGACTACCACATACGGATGTATATAGACACATTTTAGAGTGTAGATTCACTCATTTTGTTCCGTATGTAGTCACTTGTTGAAATCTCTAAAAAGACAAATATTTAGGAATGGTGGGAGTATGATATAGAAACCAAACAGGTGGCATTCAAACAAAGCAAATCTAAATTAAGCTGATGACATATAAGATGTATAATGTAAGCAATGCAAGGCGCCATATGCATGATATGACCAACATCAGCATGCCAGGTTAGAGCAAACACCTCAGGTGGTAAACAGGCATGGTCGGCTCCTTTTGAATCTCCATCTGAACAGTTATCTTCCTCTGGAATACAATCTGGAAATGCACGAGGGGGGGGGGGCACTTCGCCCACCATGGAGCGGCGTCTGTATGACATTATATTCGCACGCAACAGTCTTCTCTTTTTCTCTACATGTTCAGTACGATTGTGTGCAATATCTGACATGGATAATAAAAAAATAGTTAGATTTTGTAAGGCCTAAGGGATGCATGCAAAAATCAAGACTGATGGTAGCAAACGAGTGGATGGATCCAAAACTAATGATAGCAGGTAGATTATAGCTTCAGTTTAAAAAGATAGACAATGGATCATCTCTTTTTTTTTGCCCACCCAACATAAACCACATAGAAGACCCAGATGAACCAGATAGTAGACAGATACTATTTGTTGCTGGCTCGATATGAGACCCATGGGCAATTCAAAACTCAAGATTGAATGATAAAGTAGCAGGTAATAATAACCGATGTATAATGTAAGCAAACACGAAAGACTGCGACCTCTCTTCCGGAACTGTGTAGTCCTTAGGTTCATCTGCTCAAGTCGATGATGGTAATGCAGTTGGCGTGGCTACCGGCAACGGGGAAGATGATCTGAGGCGGCGAAAGGAAGTCTGCAGGGGGGATCTCTGCTGCAGTGAACGCTTCTGTCGATGGTGCACCTCAGGTGGGGTGGATGACGGCACGGTAGGAGCAGGACATAACACAGAGAGTTTTCTTTGATGCCTATCTGAAAATGAAGTAAATCTGTAAGGGCTCCTTAGAATTGGAGGATTCTATAAACGCAGGGACAGGAAAAACACAGGAATAGGATAGGAATGCACGTGCAAAACAAAGCATTTGGAAACATAGGATTTCAGTCAACCTGGGTGTTTGGCTCACATGAATTGGAAGAACATAGGAATGGAGAAACAAATTGATGCGACGAGTGTACAACCTCTTTGGCATAGCCTTGTGGACCTCAGCATCATTGGGTTGGACGTGGAGGATGGTGATGATGCTGGTGTGACTGTCACAGGTGGGGAAGAAGATCCGAGACCCCTGGAAACGGCGCCGAGGGTACTGCTCCGCTGTGATGGATGGTTCCATCGTTGGAGCAGCTCCGCTAAGGTGTACGGTGATGAGGCTGAAGCATGACAAGACAGACAACATTAATCTGAAGTGGGAACCTAATATCATCTGCAATAGATGATGTAAAATACATCACCAAAAAGTTCTAGATGTAAAATGCATCAGCCGCGCCACGGCTGCTCCGACAGATGCTGTAAGTACTGTTCACTTTGAACTTAACTGAAGAAAATGAACTTCACAGTCGAAACTGAATTTTACTTTCAAAACTGATTGAACTAGTAACAGAGCATTGCAATAGATGTTTAGGGAGTTCGAGCACTAGTAGCAGAGAAGCAGTGATCTAAATCAGCAGACGCTCGAGCAGGGAACGCACTAGCAGAGAGCAAGTCGTGCAGTAGCACCGCGAGCAAGTGCTAAAGCAGCAACTCCTGTAGCTGCCAGAGGTCGTGCAACAGCAGCAGCAGCGCAAGCGAGAGCAAGAGCAGAGCAGCAGCACGAATGAAAGCGGGAGTAGTGCAGCAGTGTGACCGACAACAAGAACAGAGCCGCAGCGCGAGCGAGAGCCGGAGCAGCTGCAGCTAGTGCCGTTGTGGAAGTTGCCGCCGAGGAAGCAACAACATGGGGGAGAGACGCCGTGGATGATGTGGCCAGCGACGGCGCCATCGATGGAGACACGCCATGTCTGCTCGATATCGAGCATCGGCAGCCTCGTGAGATTGAATAAAAGATAAAATGCAGCGGTGAGTGCAGAACCTCCTTGGTGGCGCCGAGTTGGCCTCGGCTTCATCGGAGGAATTGGTGAGGGTGTTGCGGTTCCGGTGGGGCAGGTCAAGACGGCGCTATGGGGATTGAGGTGGCGCGATAGACGAGGCGAACATCGGGGCAGCTCCTTTGAGGTGGAGGACGGGGCGGCTGATCCGGCGGGACGACGAGATCGACAACGGATCCTCATCCGATGCGGTGGATGCGGGACGGCATGCTGTTGCGGTGGACGACGTAGTCGGGGAAGAGTCTCCGGCTGGGCGGCGGTCGGGAGGCCGACGGAGGAGCATGGGGTTTCGCGGGTTTTGGTGGCCTCGGTGTACGAATGGGGGGCGAAGGGGCAGGGGTGAGCCAAGCTTAGGTACGTGCTTGTCCGAAATGTAGGGTAAGTTACCAGCGTAACCCCACCGGTTTTGACACCGCGACGTGGAACTTCATTTCCGGTTGAGGGGTAGAAGGGGGATTTCGCGTGTCTGGGCTGCGGGAGCGATTTCGGATGAGGAGGGAGTTCTCGCGCGCGTCCAAATTTCGGGATAACAAGGCATGACGCGGGTTTAAGAAGCGGGAGTTTCAAAGCAGGTGAGACAAAAGATACTCGAGCTTGAAAAATTCAGGATAACAAGGTGCGGATTCCTTGTTCGGCCGAACAAACTTAATGTGTAAAAAAACAATTCATACAAGACACAAGAGAGTCATGTCCCCTTTTACTATATTGCAATAGATGCCATTGAAAAAACTACAAGAAAATGGTAAAAAAAATCGAGAGAACAAGATTACCCTGCATAGTACCAAATCGATTCGCACTTCCCTCAACAACAACAAAAAACAAATCAATTCCCACCAAAGAAAGAGTAATGTCCCTTTTTATATGATTACAAATGCCATGATCTCGAATTTAAAATTTTCAATCCACGTTATGTTGAATTCGAATATATCGTTAGGTGACCTTGCGGTTTATAATTGATGTAGTCGTACATTTTGATCTTCCATCATATATGAACATTTTACTCCACCATGTGAACATATATATTGTTGTCTACCATATGGACTAAATTTGAATCAATTTTCCTTACTTGAATACGATTGTTGTCAAGTTATACAATAATTTAAATATTATCTTGATAACAAAAAACATACATATAGCAGTAATCATATTTCACTATGAACTACATGTACCATACGCTCTCCAATTCAAATATTTGTATCCATTTTATGTTGAATTCAAATCATAGTACATTATTGGTCTAGGTAGCGAGATGTTTGGGATAATCTAAACCCTGTTTTCATACATATAATTTTTGGCTGAATTTGGACAAGTTTTGGTATAAGCCTCTTGCAAAACCGGAGATTCTCTCAACAAGCCTCGTGGTTCCGAGAGGGAACGTGTCACCTTTGTGTGCGAAACGATATACGCTGCCTCCCCCTGATTTTATTTACAGAGGCAACATAGAACTATATGAGTGCCCTGTTAAATTTTGGAATTATTTCGGGTTAATTTGGCCTTTTTATACATTAATTGAGTTTTTGGACTTTTAATGTGCATAATCTAAATATGAATTGCATGCACATGCTCCGGTGCACCAAAGTGGGTTGAATAATCACATTTGTGTCCCTGGTTGAATCTCTAGGTCCCATGGAAGAAATGAGAATGAAATTCAAACATCTGGGCGTCATGACTCGGCCGAGAACATCGAGAAACTTTGATTTTAAATTCATGTAAATCAAACTCGCCTGGAAATCAAGAAACTTGGCATGGTGTCATGTCATGGCACTAACATGTTGTGGTAAAAAATTGGGCTGATTTGGAAGCTCGTGGTTCTAAGAGGGAACGTGCCACCTTTGAGTGTGAAACGATATACGCTGCCCCCCCCTTGAGTTTCTTAACAAAGGCAACATAGAACTACATTAGTGCCCAGTTAAATTTTGGAATTATTCCGGGTTCGTTTCTCATTTTTTGTACATTAATTGAGTTTCTGGTCATTTAATGTGCATAAGTCAAATTTGAAATACAAGCACATGCTCCCGTGCACCAAAGTTGGTTGAAAATCACATTTGTGTCCTCGGGTGAATTTCTAGGTCCCATGCAAGAAATGAGAATAAAATTAAAACATCTGGGCATCATGGCTCGGCCGAGAACATTGAGAAACTTGGTTTTAAAATTCTTGTAAATCCAAAACACGTCTGAAAATCATGAAACTTGGCATGGATGTCATGTCATGGTACTACCATGTTGTGGTAAAAAAATTGGACGAATAGGAACAGATTTTGGTATAAGCTTTTGCAAACCGAAGCTTCTCTCAAGAAGGCTCGTGGTTTTGAGAGGGAACGTGCCACCTTTGAGTGCGAAATGATATACATTGTCCCCCTTGAGCTTATTTACAAAGGCAACATAGAACTACATGAGTGCCCTGTTAAATTTTGGAATTATTCCGGCTTCGTTTGGCCTTATTTACATATTAATTGAGTTTTTGGTCATTTAATGTGCATAATTCAAATTTCAACTACAAGCACATGCTCCCATGCACCAAAGTTGGATGAAAAATCACATTTATGTCCTCGGGTGAATTTCTACTCTCTCCTTCCATCTATATAGGTCCTAATGCGTTTTTCGAGGCTAACTTTGACCAAACGTTAGAGCAATAATATATGACATGCAACTTACACAAAGCATACCATTCAATTTTGTATGTCAAAGGAGCTTCCAATAATATAATTTTCATAGTATACATCCCATGTGCTATTAATCTTGTCAATAGTCAAAGGTTGTCTTGAAAAACACATTAGGCCCTATATAGATGGAAGGAGGGAGTAGGTCACATGCAAAAAATGAGAATAAAATTCAAACATCTGGGCATCGTGGCTCGGTCGGGAACATTGAGAAACTTGGTTTTAAAATCATGAAACTTGGCATGGTGTCATGTCATAGTAGTACCATGCCTGGTAAAAAAAATTGGCCGAGTAGGAACAAATTTTGGTACAAGCTTCCTGCAAATCGAAGCTTCTCTCAAGAAGGCTCGTGGTTCTGGGAGGGAACGTGTCACCTTTGTGTGCATAATTCAAATTTGAAATACAAGCACATGTTCCAGTGCACCAAAGTTGGTTGAAAAATCACATGTGTGTCCTCGGGTAAATTTCTAGGTTCCATGCAAGAAATGGGAATGAAATTCAAAATTCTGGGCATTGTGGCTGGGTTGGAAACATTGAGAAACTTAGTTTTTTAATTCCTGTAAATCCAAAACACGCATGAAAATAATGAAACTTGGCTTGGTGCCATGACATGGCACCAACATGCTGTGGTAAATTTGCAGTCCGATTTGCGAAGGCGCACACATTATCAATCAACAAAGTCATTTTGGAACAAGTGCTGTCACGTTACAATCGGAAACACAAGTATTATTGAAACCGTGGGTGTTCTACTTACTAGTACCATTTACATGCTGCCACGCGTCCCCATTTTTTATTAGCTAGGAGGCGCCGTGCAGGGTAGCTATTTGAGTACGAGAGGCGTGCGATCAGACCCCTGCGCGTGCTTATCGGGAGGAGAGCCCTTTGACCTCCATCTGTCGTCCACCTCTGTCCCAAGGTCTCCATTAATGGTGCCCGAGCCTCTATTTTATGGCGTGGCTATGTCTCACTTGACTGAGATTTAAGAGAGAAAAAAGAAAATCTGAAAGCACGGATCTTGATGTAAGATTCGACGGACCTATATAGCATCTACTGCGACTTATAGCAAGACTAATGAATATATAAGGATGATAAAAAATTTGATCAAAGAAGGGCTTGCCCCTTTCGATTTTCATTACTGAAAACCACCACAATTCACAAGAAGTTCAGCACAACTCCAGCCTAACACGAAGGACTAAAAGCTACCAGATTGAAATTGCAACATCCCAAGAGGCCAACAAAGGCCAAACATCCGCGCTAGAACCCAACATTTCACAACCGACGACAAAATCCACATCCTAAACCGATTATTACATCAAAAGAAACCAGGAAATTAGTCTCCACGGCGAGCGGCGATGAGCTCTTTCGTGTCCTCAAGACGCTGCTTGAGAACATCCACGGATTTCTCCACCATCCTTTGGTGCTCGTTGCAGAGCATGTCATTCTCGTCCATAAGTTTCTTCAACAAGGCACTGGTCTCCTCCTGCAAGTCTGCACTTCGGACAATCTTCTCCCTCAGCAGGTTGCGCTCGGCCTAGAGCCTCTCATTGCCCTCCCTTAGTTGCCGGATGACGCCGGTAGCCTGTTCAAACGAGGCTATCATGTCATCCTACAACCTCGCGGCGGGACATGTCGGCTGCTCTCGTAGCGAGGCGGGACATCTCTCGTGCTTCCGCTTCCATGCTCGCCTCTCCCTGGTGGCAATCTTTCGACCCAGAACTCACGTTGGCCATGGAAGACGCAAGGGAAGGATGCTGAATGACTTGTTTGTTTTTGTGGATGAGGAGTTGAGGAGGAATGTGCAGTCATCTGGGCATACTAGTATTTATAGCCGAGTACTAATACGCTCCTAAGTGGGAAACCGTTTAGGTTGTGATCGGTGTGAACAGGTTTACAATTCAATATAGCGTGGAGTAACTTGGAATGTGACGAGACGCAAGATCAAAATTTATTGACGGTTCTAGTTTCAAAGTGCGGCACTATTCCCGGATGGAGTACTTCTTTTTCTACTCCCTCCTTTCTGGTTTTATAGGGCTTATCTCAAAATTTTAGTTTTCCCATTTTATAAGGCTCAATTTGGTTGTCCCCAACACATGTTCAGATTCCAAGGTGCATTAAATCATTGCATGCAAGTATTAAGAGAAAATTGACCAATGCATGTACTTTATGCATGCATGCATTGTAATTAATGCATTAAACCTATCTCTCGGGACTTCTCGCACGCACCATCGTGCCACCCACAAAAACTTGTACTCTGAGTTTAGTAGTACGTTATACAGGAAGAGAATAGGTGCACGCACGCACTCATCCTCTCACACACGCATCTGTTTTTTCTTGAAAACGAGGATGATGACCCCCGGCCTCTGCATCTGGGAGTCACATACGCAAATTATTGAAATATATCGAGTGCAGTGCTTTGATGTGTCGCGTCAACTTGTACATCAACGAGAAGTTTGATTATCCTCTCCCTCGCAGACTTAAATGCACCTACCTTTGGCTGTATGACAGGTTGGACACACACCTGTAGGGCCCACCTGTCATACACGCAAAGGCAGGAGCGTCCCTCCCTCACCCATGAGCGTGGTGGCTGGCAAGACTAGGAGAAGCTTTTGCTACATGCTCTCCCTCTCGCACGCGGTGGACATGCAGCAGTTCAATCAGTGTCAGATGGCCAGAAGCGTACTGTAGTACTCTGACGACCCACAAGTATAGGGCATCTATTATAGTCCTTTTGATAAGTGAGAGTGTCGAACACAACGAGGAGCAAAAGGAAATGATAAGCGGTTTTCAGCAAGGTATTCTCTGCAAGTACTGAAATAAGTGGTAACAGATAGTTTTGTGACCAGATAGATTGTAACAAGCAACAAGTAGCAAAAGTAAATAAAGTGCAACAAGGTGGCCCAATCCTTTTGTAGCAAAGGCAAGCCGGAACAAACTCTTATAATAGGAAAAGCGCTCCCGAGGACACATGGGAATATCGTCAAGCTAGTTTTCATCACGTTCATATGATTCGCGTTCGATACTTTGATAATTTGATATGTGGGTGGGCCGGTGCTTGGGTGTTGTTATTACTTGAACAGGAATCCCACTTATTATTAACCTCTATTGCAAGCATCCGCAACTACAACAAAAGTATTAAGGTAAACCTAACCATAGCATGAAACATATGGATCCAAATCGTCCCCTTACGAAGCAACGCATAAACTAGGGTTTAAGCTTCTGTCACTCTAGCAACCCATCATCTACTTATTACTTCCCAATGCCTTCCTCTAGGCCCAAATAATGGTGAAGTGTTATGTAGTCGACGTTCACATAACACCACTAGAGGCTAGACAACATACATCTTATCAAAATATCAAACGAATACCAAATTCACATGACTACTCATAGCAAGACTTCTCCCTTGTCCTCGGGAACGAACGTAATTACTCACAAAGCATATTCATGTTCATAATCAGAGGGGTAATAATATGCATATAGGATCTGAACATATGATCTTCCACCAATTAAACCAACTAGCATCAACTACAAGGAGTAATCAACACTACTAGCAACCTACTAGCACCAATCCCGGACTTTGAGACAAGAATTGGATGAAAGATATGAACTAGGGTTTGGAGATGAGATGGTGCTGGTGAAGATGTTGATGGAGATTGCCCTCTCCCGATGAGAGGAGCATTGGTGATGAAGATGGTGATGATTTCCCCCTCCGGGAGGGAAGTATCCCCGGCAGAATAGCTCTGCCGGAGCTCTAGATTGGATCCGCCAAGGTTCCGCCTCGTGGCGGCTGAGTCTCGTCCCGAAAAGTTCCTGTCTATTTTTTTCTCATCGAAAGACCTCATATAGGAGAAGATGGGCATCGGAGAGCCACCAGGGGGCCCACGAGGTAGGGGGGAGCGCCCCCCACCCTCGTGAGAAGGGTGTGGGCCCCCTAGCCTTCATCTTTGTCGTGGATTTTTCTTTATTTCTTTTAAGACATTCCGTGGAGTTTCAGGACTTTTGGAGTTGCGCAGAATAGGTCTCTAATATTTGCTCCTTTTCCAGACCAGAATTCCAGCTGCCGGCATTCTCCCTCTTTATGTAAACCTTGTAAAATAAGAGAAAATAGCCATAAGTATTGTGACATAAAGTGAAATAACAGTCCATAATGCGATAAATATCGATATAAAAGCATGATGCAAAATGGACGTATCAACTCCCCCAAGCTTAGACCTCGCTTGTCCTCAAGCGAAAAGCTGATAAAAATAAATTTGTCCTCATGTTTAGAGGTAGAGGCGTTGATAAAAATAAAATACGGACATGAAGGCATCATGATTATTCTCATAACAGCAACATATATTGATTTTTTCATATGATTACTTATGTTCAAGTGATGATCTATTCACAATGCAAAAGTATAAATCATAAACCTTATTGGACTCCGACAAACTATAATCTCAGTCATTGAAGCAATTGCAATTTATCGTAACATCGGAAAGAGTCTATGTCAGAGCTAAAAAGCAAGTCCACATACTCAACTATCATTTAGTCCTCCATAATTGCTAACACTCACGCGATACTTGTGGTTACGGAGTTTCAATCGGACACAGACAAAGATGGGGGCTTATAGTTTTGCCCCACAACCTTTTACCTCAAGGGTAATGTCAACAATAATGTTTCATGCTCCCCTACATCCAATTATATATATATATATCATGTTCTTTCCAACATGCTGAGCTTGCCAAAGGATAAAAAAAGGTGAAGATCACCACGACTCTTGCATAAGGTAGAGGATAATAATAAAGGATAGGACCTTCGCAGAGGGAAGTAGAGGTTGCCATGCGCTTTTATGGTTGGATATATAAAATCTCAATGCGAAAGAACGTCACTTTATATTGCCCCTTGTGATATTAACCTTTATTATGCATTCCGCCGCTTTTATTACTTTCACATCACAAGATCGTATAAAGCTTATTTCTCCCACACCAATCAATCATACATATTTAGAGCAATTTTTATTGCTTTGCACCGATGACAACTTACTTGAAGGATCTTACTCAATCCATAGGTAGATATGGTGGACTCTCACGGCAAAATTGGTTTAAGGGTATTTGGAAGCACAAGTAGTATTTCTACTTGGTGCTCAGAATTTGGCTAGCATGAGGGGGATGTAGGGGAACGTTGCAGAAAACAAAAAAAATTCCTACTCGTTTCACCAAGATCCATCTAGGAGTTCATCTAGCAACGAGACATCGGATGGATCTACATACCTTTGTAGATCGCGTGCGGAAGCGTTCAAAGAACGGTGATGATGTAGTCGAACACGACGTGATCCAAATCACCGATGACCAAGCGCCGAACGGACGGCACCTCCGCGTTCAACACACGTACGGGACGGGAGACGTCTCCTCCTTCTTGATCCAGCAAGGGGGGAGGAGAGGTTGGTGAAGATCCAGCAGCACGACAGCATGGTGGTGGATGCAGGGCGTCACAGTAGCAGGGCTTCGCCTATACTACGCGAGAGAGACGTAACGGGGAGAGAGGGAGGCGCCAGGGGCTGGTGTATGAAGTCCCTCCTCTCCCCCACTATATATAGGGGTGCCAGGGGGGCGCCGGCCCTAGTAGATGGAATCTACTAGGGGGGGCGGCGGCCAAGGGGAGGTTTCCCTCCCCCCCAAGGCACCTAGGGGTGCCTTCCACTAGTTGGACTCCTCCCTTGTGGAAACCCTAGGCGCATGGGCCTATAGGGGCTGGCGCCCCAGCCCACTATGGGCTGGGTTCCCTCCCACTTCAGCCCATGGGGCCCTCCGGGATAGGTGGCCCCACCCAGTGGACCCCCCGGGACCCTTCCGGTGGTCCCGGTACAATACCGGTGACCCCGAAACTTGTCCCGATGGCCGAAACAGCACTTCCTATATATAATTCTTTACCTCCGGACCATTCCGGAACTCCTCGTGACGTCCGGGATCTCATCCGGGACTCCGAACAACATTCGGGTTACTGCATATACATATCTTCACAACCCTAGCGTCACCGAACCTTAAGTGTGTAGACCCTACGGGTTCGGGAGACAAGCAGACATGACCGAGACGACTCTCAGGTCAATAACCAACAGCGGGATCTGGATACCCATGTTGGCTCCCACATGCTCCACGATGATCTCATCGGATGAACCACGATGTCGAGGATTCAATCAACCCCGTATGCAATTCCCTTTGTCAATCGATATGTTACTTGCCCGAGATTCGATCGCCGGTATCCCAATACCTCGTTCAATCTCGTTACCGGCAAGTCACTTTACTCGTACCGTAATGCATGATCCCGTGACCAGACACTTGGTCACTTTGAGCTCATTATGATGATGCATTACTGAGTGGGCCCAGTGATACCTCTCCGTCATACGGAGTGACAAATCCCAGTCTTGATCCGTGTCAACCCAATAGACACTTTCGGAGATACCCGTAGTATACCTTTATAGTCATCCAGTTACGTTGTGACGTTTGGTATACCCAAAGCACTCCCACGGTATCCGGGAGTTACACGATCTCATGGTCTAAGGAAAAGATACTTTGACATTGGAAAACTCTAGCAAACGAACTATACGATCTTGTGCTATGTTTAGGATTGGGTCTTGTCCATCACATCATTCTCCTAATGATGTGATCTCGTTATCAATGACATCCAATGTCCATAGTCAGGAAACCATGACTATCTGTTGATCAACGAGCTAGTCAACTAGAGGCTTACTAGGGACATGTTGGTGTCTGTTATTCACACATGTATTACGATTTCCGGATAACACAATTATAGCATGAACAAAGACAATTATCATGAACAAGGAAATATAATAATAACGCTTTTATTATTGCCTCTAGGGCATATTTCCAACAGTCTCCCACTTGCACTAGAGTCAATAATCTAGTTACATTGTGATGAATCGAACACCCATGGAATTCTGGTGTTGATCATGTTTTGCCCTAGGGAGAGGTTTAGTCAACGGATCTGCTACATTCAGGTCCGTATGTACTTTACAAATCTCTATGTCTCCATTTTGAACATTTTCACGAATGGAGTTGAAGCGACGCTTGATGTGCCTTGTCTTCTTGTGAAACCTTGGCTCCTTGGCAAGTGCAATAGCTCCAGTGTTGTCACAAAAGAGTTTGATTGGCCCCGACGCATTGGGTATGACTCCTAGGTCGGTGATGAACTCCTTCACCCATATTGCTTCATGTGCTGCCTCCGAGGCTGCCATGTACTCCGCTTCACATGTAGATCCCGCCACGACGCTCTGCTTGCAGCTGCACCAGCTCACTACTCCACCATTCAACATATACACGTATCCGGTTTGTGACTTAGAGTCATCCAGATCTGTGTCGAAGCTAGCGTCGACGTAACCCTTTACGACGAGCTCTTCGTCACCTCCATAAACGAGAAACATTTCCTTAGTCCTTTTCAGGTACTTCAGGATATTCTTGACCGCTGTCCAGTGTTCCTTGCCGGGATTACTTTGGTACCTTCCTACCAAACTTACGGCAAGGTTTACATCAGGTCTGGTACACAGCATGGCATACATAATAGAACCTATGGCTGAGGCATAGGGGATGACACTCATCTCTTCTATTTCTTCTGCCGTGGTCGGACATTGAGCTGAGCTCAATTTCACACCTTGTAATACAGGTAAGAACCCCTTCTTAGAATGATCCATATTGAACTTCTTCAATATCTTATCAAGGTATGTGCTTTGTGAAAGACCTATGAGGCGTCTTGATCTATCTCTATAGATTTTGATGCCTAATATATAAGCAGCTTCTCCAAGGTCCTTCATTGAAAAACTCTTATTCAAGTAGGCCTTGATGCTGTCCAAGAGTTCTATATCATCTCCCATCAAAAGTATGTCATCCACATATAATATGAGAAATGCTACAGAGCTCCCACTCACTTTCTTGTAAACGTAGGCTTCTCCATAAGTCTGCGTAAACCCAAACGCTTTGATCATCTCATCAAAGCGAATGTTCCAACTCCGAGATGCTTGCACCAGCCCATAAATCGAGCGTTGGAGCTTGCACACCTTGTCAGCATTCTTAGGATCGACAAACCTTCCGGCTGCATCATATACAATTCTTCCTGAAGGAAACCATTAAGGAATGCCGTTTTGACGTCCATTTGCCAAATTTCATAATCATAAAATGCGGCAATTGCTAACATGATTCGGACGGACTTTAGCTTCGCTACCGGTGAGAAAGTCTCATCGTAGTCAACTCCTTGAACTTGTCGATAACCCTTAGCAACAAGTCGAGCTTTATAGATGGTCACATTACCATCCGCGTCTGTCTTCTTCTTAAAGATCCATTTATTTTCTATGGCTCGCCGTTCAACGGGCAAGTCAGTCAAAGTCCATACTTCGTTTTCATACATGGATCCTATCTCGGATTTCATGGCTTCTAGCCATTTGTCGGAATCCGGGCCCGCCATCGCTTCTTCATAGTTTGAAGGTTCACCGTTGTCTAACAACATGATTTCCAAGACAGGGTTGCCGTACCACTCTGGTGCGGAACGTGTCCTTGTGGACCTTCGAATTTCAGTAGGAGCTTGATCAGAAGTATCTTGATCATTATTATTAACTTCCTCTCTAGTCGGTGCAGGCACCTCAGGAACATTTTCTTGAGTTGCGCCATTTACCGGTTCAAGAGGTAATACTTCATCAAGCTCTACTTTCCTCCCACTTACTTCTTTCGAGAGAAACTCTTTCTCTAGAAAGGACCCATTCTTGGCAACAAAGATCTTGCCTTCGGATCTGAGGTAGAAGGTGTACCCAATAGTTTCTTTTGGGTATCCTATGAAGACGCATTTTTCTGACTTGGGTTCGAGCTTCTCAGGTTGAAGTTTCTTCACATAAGCATCGCATCCCCAAACTTTTAGAAATGACAGCTTAGGTTTCTTCCCAAACCATAATTCATACGGTGTCGTCTCAACGGATTTCGACGGTGCCCTATTTAAAGTGAATGTGGCAGTCTCTAAAGCATAGCCCCAAAAAGATAGCGGTAAATCAGTAAGAGACATCATAGACCGCACCATATCCAATAGAGTGCGATTACGATGTTCGGACACACCGTTACGCTGAGGTGTTCCAGGCGGCGTGAGTTGTGAAACTATTCCACATTTTCTTAAGTGTGCACCAAATTCGTGACTCAAGTATTCTCCTCCACGATCTGATCGTAGAAACTTGATTTTCCTGTCACGTTGATTTTCAACCTCACTCTGAAATTCCTTGAACTTTTCAAAGGTTTCAGATTTGTGTTTCATTAAGTAGACATACCCATATCTACTCAAGTCATCAGTGAGGGTGAGAACATAACGATAGCCACTGCGAGCCTCAACACTCATTGGACCGCACACATCTGTATGTATGTTTTCCAATAAGTCGGTTGCTCGCTCAATTGTTCCTGAGAACGGAGTCTTGGTCATTTTACCCACAAGGCATTGTTCACACGTGTCAAATGATTCATAATCAAGAGACTCCAAAAGTCCATCTGTATGGAGCTTCTTCATGCGTTTGACACCTATGTGACCAAGACGGAAGTGCCATAAGTATGTGGCACTATCATTATCAACTTTACATCTTTTGGTACTCACACTATGAATATGTGTAGCAATACGCTCGAGATTCATTAAGAATAAACCATTCACCATAGGAGCATGACCATAAAACATATCTCTTGGAACAACCATTATTCTCAGATTTAAATGAGTAGCCATCTCGAATTAAACGAGATCCCGATACAATGTTCATGCTCAAAGCTGGCACTAAATAACAGTTACTGAGGTTTAAAACTAATCCCGTAGGTAAATGTAGAGGCAGCGTGCCGACGGCGATCACATCAACCTTGGAACCATTCCCGACGCGCATCGTCACCTCGTCCTTCGCCAGTCTCCGTTTATTCCGCAGCTCCTGCTGTGAGTTACAAATATGAGCAACGGCACCGGTATCAAATACCCAGGAGTCACTACGAGTACTGGTAAGGTACACATCAATTACATGTATATCAAATATACCTTTGGTGTTGCCGGCCTTCTTGTCCGCTAAGTACTTGGGGCAGTTCCGTTTCCAGTGACCCTTCCCTTTGCAATAAAAGCACTCTGTCTCAGGCTTGGGTCCATTCTTTGGCTTCTTCCCGGCAGCTTGCTTGCCGGGCGCGGCAACTTCCTTGCCATCCTTCTTGAAGTTCTTTTTACCCTTGCCTTTCTTGAACTTAGTGGTTTTATTGACCATCAACACTTGATGTTCCTTCTTGACTTCTACCTCCGCTGATTTCAGCATTGAGAACAACTCAGGAATGGTCTTTTGCATCCCCTGCATGTTGAAGTTCATCACAAAGCTCTTGTAGCTAGGTGGAAGCGACTGGAGGATTCTGTCAATGACCGCATCATCCGGGAGATTAACTCCCAGCTGAGACAAGCGGTTATGTAACCCAGACATAGTGAGTATGTGCTCACTGACAGAACTATTTTCCTCCATCTTATAGCTGAAGAACTTATCGGAGACTTCATATCTCTCGATCCGGGCATGAGCTTGAAAAACCATTTTCAGCTCTTCGAACATCTCATATGCTCCATGTCTCTCAAAACGCTTTTGGAGCCCCGGCTCTAAGCTGTAAAGCATGCCGCACTGAACGAGGGAGTAGTCGTCAACACGTGTCTGCCAAGCGTTCATAACGTCTTGGTTCTGTGGGACGGGTGGATCACCTAGCGGTGCTTGTAGGACATAATCTTTCTTGGCAGCTATGAGGATGATCCTCAGGTTCCGGACCCAGTCCGTATAATTGCTGCCATCGTCTTTCAGCTTGGTTTTCTCTAGGAACGCGTTGAAGTTGAGGACTACGTGGGCCATTTGATCTACAAGACATAGTGTAAAATATATTTAGACTAAGTTCATGATAATTAAGTTCATCTAATCAAATTATTAATGAACTCCCACTTAGATTAGACATCCCTCTAGTCATCTAAGTATTACATGATCCGGGTTAACTAGACCGTGTCCGATCATCACGTGAGACGGACTAGTCAATGTCGGTGAACATCTTCATGTTGATCGTATCTTCTATACGACTCATGCTCGACCTTTCGGTCTTCTGTGTTCCGAGGCCATGTCTGTACATGCTAGGCTCGTCAAGTTAACCCTAAGTGTTTTGCATGTGTTCCGAGGCCATGTCTGTACATTCTAGGCTCGTCAACACCCGTTGTATGTGAACGTAAGGATCCATCACACCCGATCATCACGGCGTGCTTAGAAACGACGAACTTTAGCAACGGTGCACAGTTAGGGGAGAACACTTCTTGAAATTGTTATGAGAGATCATCTTATTTACTACCGTCGTTCTAAGTAAACAAGATGCAAAAACATGATAAACATCACATGCAATCAAATAATAGACGTGACATGATATGGCCAATATCACATAGATCCTTTGATCTCCATCTTGGGGCTCCATGATCATCTTGTCACCGGCTTGACACCATGATCTCCATCATCATGATCTCCATCATCGTGTCTCCATGAAGTTGCTCGCCAACTATTACTTCTACTACTATGGCTAACGCGTTTAGCAATAAAGTAAAGTAATTTACATGGCGTTTCTCAATGACACGCAGGTCATATAAAAGAATAAAGACAACTCCTATGGCTCCTGCCGGTTGTCATACTCATCGACATGCAAGTCGTGAATCCTATTACAATAGCATGAACATCTCATACATCACATATAGATCATTCATCATTCATCACAACTTTGGCCATATCATATCACAAACCACTTGCTGCAAAAACAAGTTAGACGTCCTCTAATTGTTGTTGCAAGTTTTACGTGGCTGAATTAGGGTTCTAGCAAGAACGTCTTCTTACCTACGTTAAAGCCACAACGTGATTTGTCAACTTCTATTGACCCTTCATAAGGACCCTGTTCATCGAATCCGCTCCAACTAAAGTGGGAGAGACAGACACCCGCCAGCCACCTTATGCAACTAGTGCATGTTAGTCGGTGGAACCGGTCTCACGTAAGCGTACGTGTAAGGTTGGTCCGGGCCGCTTCATCCCACAATACCGCTGAAGCAAGAAAAGACTAGTAACGGCAAGGAAGTTTGACAAATCTACGCTCACAACAAATTGTGTTCTACTCGCGCAAGAAGAACTACGCATAGACCTAGCTCATGATGCCACTGTTGGGGAACGTTGCAGAAAACAAAAAAATTTCCTACTCGTTTCACCAAGATCCATCTAGGAGTTCATCTAGCAACGAGACATCGGATGCATCTACATATCTTTGTAGATCGCGTGCGGAAGCGTTCAAAGAACGGTGATGATGTAGTCGAACACGACGTGATCCAAATCACCGATGACCAAGCGCCGAACGGACGGCACCTCCGCGTTCAACACACGTACGGGACGGGAGACGTCTCCTCCTTCTTGATCCAGCAAGGGGGGAGGAGAGGTTGGTGAAGATCCAGCAGCACGACGGCGTGGTGGTGGATGCAGGGCGTCACAGTAGCAGGGCTTCGCCTATACTACGCGAGAGAGACGTAACGGGGAGAGAGGGAGGCGCCAGGGGCTGGTGTATGAAGTCCCTCCTCTCCCCCACTATATATAGGGGTGCCAAGGGGGGCGCCGGCCCTAGTAGATGGAATCTACTAGGGGGGGCGGCGGCCAAGGGGAGGTTTCCCTCCCCCCCAAGGCACCTAGGGGTGCCTTCCACTAGTTGGACTCCTCCCTTGTGGAAACCCTAGGCGCATGGGCCTATAGGGGCTGGCGCCCCAGCCCACTATGGGCTGGGTTCCCTCCCACTTCAGCCCATGGGGCCCTCCGGGATAGGTGGCCCCACCCGGTGGACCCCCCGGGACCCTTCCGGTGGTCCCGGTACAATACCGGTGACCCCGAAACTTGTCCCGATGGCCGAAACAGCACTTCCTATATATAATTCTTTACCTCCGGACCATTCCGGAACTCCTCATGACGTCCGGGATCTCATCCGGGACTCCGAACAACATTCGGTTTACTGCATATACATATCTTCACAACCCTAGCGTCACCGAACCTTAAGTGTGTAGACCCTACGGGTTCGGGAGACAAGCAGACATGACCGAGACGACTCTTAGGTCAATAACCAACAACGGGATCTGGATACCCATGTTGGCTCCCACATGCTCCACGATGATCTCATCGGATGAACCACGATGTCGAGGATTCAATCAACCCTGTATGCAATTCCCTTTGTCAATCGATATGTTACTTGCCCGAGATTCGATCGCCGGTATCCCAATACCTCGTTCAATCTCGTTACCGGCAAGTCACTTTACTCGTACCGTAATGCATGATCTCGTGACCAGACACTTGGTCACTTTGAGCTCATTATGATGATGCATTACCGAGTGGGCCCAGTGATACCTCTCCGTCATACGGAGTGACAAATCCCAGTCTTGATCCGTGTCAACCCAACAGACACTTTCGGAGATACCCGTAGTATACCTTTATAGTCACCCAGTTATGTTGTGACGTTTGGTATACCCAAAGCACTCCCACGGTATCCGGGAGTTACACGATCTCATGGTCTAAGGAAAAGATACTTTGACATTGGAAAACTCTAGCAAACGAACTATACGATCTTGTGCTATGTTTAGGATTGGGTCTTGTCCATCACATCATTCTCCTAATGATGTGATCTCGTTATCAATGACATCCAATGTCCATAGTCAGGAAACCATGACTATCTGTTGATCAACGAGCTAGTCAACTAGAGGCTTACTAGGGACATGTTGGTGTCTGTTATTCACACATGTATTACGATTTCCGGATAACACAATTATAGCATGAACAAAGACAATTATCATGAACAAGGAAATATAATAATAACGCTTTTATTATTGCCTCTAGGGCATATTTCCAACAGGGGAAAGGCAAGATCAACAAGTTAGAGAATCCATGACAACATACTTTATCTCAGATATAAGAAATACATAACTCATTACGTTGTCTTCCTTGTCCAACATCAACTCTTTAGCATGTCATATTTTAATGAGTGCTCCCAATCATAGAAGATGTCAATGATAATATATCTATATGTGAAAACCTCTCTTTCCTTATTACTTCCTATTAATTGCAACAATGGCCAAAGCTATGTCTGCCAACTCCCAACAACTTTTAATCATCATACTTTTTCTATGTGAAGTCATTACTCTCAATAAGATCAATATGAACCTTTTGTTTCTTTTTATTCTTTTTCTCTTTTCTTTTATTCACCCAAGATCATGGCAAAATAATCAAGCCCTTGAATCAACAATAATCTTTATTATATATAGCTCATGGACTCGATTACATAGAGAGATCATAAAGCAAAACTCAGAACTAGATCATGCCATAAACTTTATTCTACTAGATCAAGATACTACTAATAGGATCGAACTAAGAAAAACGGTAAAGATAAGAGTTGTGATTGTGATACGATACCGGGGCACCTCCCCCAAGCTTGGCAGTTGCCAAGGGGAGTGCCCATACCCATGCGATTATGTCTCCTTGGTTGGTGAAGAAGGTGGAGTTGACGGATAATCGCACATCGAGCATAAGAGGTCCTCCAGCTTGCGAATAATGCCCTTGAGTGCGACAATATGCTCCTTCAACAAAATATTTTCTTGTGTGAGATACTTGTTTTGAACACGAGCTAACTCAATCATCTTGAAAGCTTCGATCTTAGTTGGGGTAAGAAGGTTATGATCAGTTTGAAGGGTGTCTTCTGCTGCTGGAGCGTGATCCTCCGTGGCCTTCTTGATCATTTCATCCTTGTTGACCTTCGTGGGTTCTTCCCTCTTCAGATCTATCTTCATTAGCCAAGCATCGTTGTCACCATTGTTGGAGGAGGGATACGACATGATGCCTTGCCTGGAAAACGCTGACAGAAAACAGCTCGAAACGAAAATGTCGGCGTTCTGGGAACGGGGGTCCCCAGACTTGCCTGCCTGCAGCCTGCGGCGTGGCTCGAGGAGGGGCCTAGCACGGCCCACCTTCATCAACACAGACCCAAGACCCTCGCGAGGGGCCAAGCCTCGCGGGGCGAACGACACGGAGCTTCCTCAGGCACGGCCTCATCAGGCTGGCTCGCGAGGAGGCGGAGAGATCAAGGTGGGGTACCTCACGAGGTGCCCGTGACGCAAGCCATGACGACCAAGGGTGCCAGGCGGGCGCCAGCCCGCGCAGAGTCCTTCTTTCCTCTTTGGTGCAAAGGGAGCAAGCGCAGGCGAGAGCATCAAGCAAAGGCACCCGTTTCGGTGCAACGAGACCAAGACCAGTCTAACGGCAGGGAGGAAGTCATTGTGGAGCCCAAGCCAGCGTCACCACCAGAGCCTTTGGCAGGCGAGGACAAACTTTAGTCAGGATAAGTGTACCAGATGTTCCCCTTCAAAATGGCCAATTGTTGGCGCCCTTCCCGCTCAATATTTGGGAAGAGGCCCAGGGCCTTTGCCTATAAATAGGACTAGCCACCTGCAGGGTAGGGGGAGATCGGAGATCAGATCTAGAATTGGCCAACCCAGAAACAAGCTGAGATCGGTTCGAAATCAGAGAGAGAATCGAGAAGAGAGAGAGAGAGAGAAGGGTGACTGAACTCCTCCTAGCAGTTCATCCCCCCAGCCAAGAACAGACACTCGCGAGGCTGTTCTTCCTTATATTGCTCATCATCATCAGCCCAAGAGGCAATCCACCACAGCACACACTGGAGTAGGGTATTACACCACAACGGTGGCCCGAACCAGTATAAACCCTGTGTCTCTTGTGATGTTCTTTCCATAGCTTAGATGTTAGTGAGGCGGAGGGGTGCAGGTAGGTAGAAGGCGAAATCTCTGCGCGCACCCCAGTGTTCGAACCTCAAGGGTCTGTCGGAACCTGAAATCCGACATTTGGCGCGGCAGGTAGGGGGCGCCGGAATTCGTCTTCCACCACCCCGTTCTCCTCCGACCATCGCGTCCATGTCTGACGCTAGTCGGGCCCGCGCCGAGCGCCGGGCCGCTCTCGCTTCCCGCGTCGCCCAGACGGCTCTTGTCGGCGGGCGTCCTTGCCGTTCCCCGTCACCCGCCGTCAATGCCGCCACCGGCCCGGTGGGGGACGAGCAGCAAGCGTCGTCTCAGCATCCGTCCGTGCGGCAAGACGGCCGCACCGCTACTCCCTCGCTCACCCCAGCTGGTTCTTTGTCCCGCGCGCTCCGCGCACCCATGGAGGCTCGAGCTGCGCTCATCGCGGCAAACAAGCTCCTGCGCTACCATCTCGTCGATGACGTCTACGAAGAATGGCTCAACCGTGTCGCCGAGCTCGTCCGCGCCGCAGGGGGCTCTCCTGCGCCGTCCATTCCGCTGCACCGCACCTCGCCCTGCGCGGGCGACGAAGCTCCGGGGGCGCTCCAGCCGCCTCCTCCTCAAGAAGGCGCCATAGCTCCAAGATGCGTGGCCCCTGGGCGGAACCCGCTCCGTCAGGTGCCAGCGCGGCAAGAGCAGAGCTGCCAAGAAGTCCCTCGCCCGCAAGAAGCTGCCCGGGCGCTCCCTGCTCCAGCACGTCGTGACCATGCTCCTGCTCCCGCACGTCAAGACCCCGCGCTGCTCCCAGTTGCAGCGCGTAGGGACATGCAAGACCAAGATCTCCGTCACCCAAGGCCTCCCGTGGCCACAGCAGGCTGGCGTGCCTTCACCACCGAGCTACGCAGTGTCGCGTGGCCCGGCAAGTTCAAGCCAGACCTGCCTCCTCGTTACGATGGCACGGCCGACCCTGCGGAGTTCCTCCAGCTCTTTGAGCTGGGCATCGAAGCTGCCAACGGAGACGAGAAGGTCATGGCGAACTGGTTTCCCATGGCACTCAAGGATGGGGCCCGCACCTAGCTCCTGAACCTGGCTCCAGGCACGATCTCCTCCTGGGACGAGATGCGCACCCGCTTCATCGCCAACTTCCAAGGTACTCGCGACTGGCCACCCGCCGTGAGCGACATGCGCCGCATCAAGCAACAACCCGGAGAGACCCTGCAGAAGTACATCCAGCGCTTCAACAACGCACGCCTCAAGATTCCCATGGTGACCGAGGAAGCCATCATCTCAGCCTTCTCCGATGGCGTGCGCGATGTCAAGATGAAGGAGGAGCTGGCGATGCATGAAGACCTGTGCACTTCCTTGGAGTTGTTCAACTTGGTAACCAAGTGCGCCAGGGCTGAGGAAGGGCGTCTCTCCCTCCTCGAGCTGCCTGCCGCAGACCCAAAAGAGAAGAAGCCCAAGGCCAAGGATGTGAAGCGCAAGGGGGCTGCCGTGCTCGCGGCAGAACCAGACACCAAGTGGGGCAGAGATCATCCCGAATCTTCCAAGGGCAGTCGGTACTGTGTGTACCACGACCTCCACACCCACAACACCAACGAATGTCAAGAGCTCCGAGCCGTGCGAGAAGGAAGGATCGGCTGTCGCCCCGACCGCGGTAACCGGGGCTACGGTCGAGGAGGAGGAAGGAACGCAGGACGCTGGGAAGACCGCTGCCCGCGCCAAGGGTGGCGCGATCGACCTCGCGAGGATCGCTGGCAAGACCCGCCTCGCGAGGGAGACTGGAGGGATCAGCCTCGCGAGCATCGCCCGCAAGGCAACGCAGGCCTCCCTCCGCTGCCGCCACAGCCAAGGAGAAACGAGGACCGCCATCAGGACGAGGGGGCTGGGGGCTTCCAGGAGCCGCGCGCGGTCGCCTGCATCCTGGGCGGGGCTTAAGCCCCAGCCTCTCAACGCATCTTCAAGCAGTTCGCCCGCGAAGTGAATGCAGTCCTCCCCAAGCTCGAAGCCACGCGCCCTCTCAGGTGGTCGGTGTGCACCATCACGTTCATCTCAGCAGATCAGCTCAAGTGTGCGGCCACAACCGGAGTCCTCCCAATGCTTTGCTCCCCAATCATCAGCAACGTGGTGGTCACCAAGACCCTCATCGATGGCGGGGCAGGGCTCAACGTCCTGTCCGTGGAAACATTCAACAATCTCCAAGTGCCCTACAACCATCTTCAGCCAACCAAGCCTTTCTCTGGAGTCACCGACGGCTCCACGGTCCCGATTGGGCAGGTCCGCCTCCCCATCACCTTCGGGGCACGCGACAACTACCGCACCGAGCTCATCGACTTCGACGTCGCTCACATTCGCCTGCCGTACAACGCCATCCTTGGGTACCCAGCGCTGGCCAAGTCCATGGCCATAACTCACCATGGCTACAACGTCCTCAAGATGCCAGGAAGTGGCGGAGCCATCACGGTGCCCTGTGAAGAGAAGGACGCGGTGTGTTCCTTGGAACGAGCCTTTCAGGCCGCATCGCTGGAAGACCCGGATCGCGGAAGCAGGAGGCTTCCCGAGACCGCCCCCAAGAAGAAGAAGACATCGTCCGGCCCGGCCCCTCAGGAGGCAGGCCCCTCAGGGCCCGCGCCTGCCCAGGGGGAACCTCCTTCCATCGATAGGAAAGCGCGCCCGGCGCCCTCCTCAGGCAGGGCTCGGGGGCTCTCCCCTGGAGGGCCATCGACCTGGCTAAGGTCACGAGGGAGACGCTTGGGCACCCCATGGAGGCATGTTTCGAAGCACGTTTCCCTCAAGAAGGAGTAAGGCAAGGAGGGCCAGACCCTCAGGAGTTCGTCAGCAAGGCCATTTAGGAGCTACAGGAGTCAAGAGTCATGAGAGGCGGCCGCCGCCTACCAGCTGTGGCTCCCCATCCAGGCGAGGATGGTGGGCTGCGTGTCTGCACCAACATACCAGGGCTCAATTGAGTCGCCTCTCTGGAGCGCCTCTGGCCCTCGCGAGTGGGGCGCTGCGAAGGTCCACCCCACAGCTACGTTCGCATGCCTTACGGCTTGCCGAACGCAGCTGCCACGTACCAGCGCCTCATGAGGGGCATCATGGAGGCTCAAGAGGCCAGGCATTCCACAGCCCTGTCAGAGATGGAGATGGTTCGCGAGGAGCCACCAGCGCCTCCGGAGCCTCCCGAGGCCCCTGGGCCTGGGGGCTCATGAGGATCGGCTTCCGTAGCCCACCGAGTCTGCTACACCAACACTCCTTCGTCCTCAACATCATCAGGTGACATCTTTCAAGTTTCATTTCCAGCTGGGAGCGCCCCCAGGGCTGCATTATTCCCAGGCCGCGTGGGTCCGTCCCTGCGGCATGTATCCCTTTTATTTTATGTTGTTAGCTTACCTTGTTGGGGGCGCCCCTCGGGCTGCATCATCCCCAAGTCGCTCGGGCCTGACCCAGTGATGTCCGCCTTCCCGGCATCTATTTGAATGAATCCACTCCTTCGCGGCTAATGTGTTTGACCTAGTTTCCCGCTCAACTGACGCCAACTGACGGAGCTGCTCCCAAACGGCACGACGCTTGCGCATGGGTCCGTCCCTGCAACGCCGACAAACCTGAATGGCTGAGCTCTGGCCGCGGCAGCCCCGCATGGCGCCACCTCGTCAAGCCTTCAGTGCCTCATCACCCCTGAAGCAACGGCCAGGCCGAGCGAGCCAACGCAGAGGTCCTGAGGGGCCTCAAGACCAGGACGTTCAAGAAGAAGCTGGAGGCCTGCGGCAGAGGTTGGTACGACGAGCTTTAGTCCGTGTTGTGGTCCATCCGCATAATCGCGACCAAGCCGACTGGAGAGACCCCGTTCTTCCTGGTCTACGGAGCCGAAGCGGTCCTCCCTCACACGGTCAGATGTCGCTCCGCGCGGGTCCTGGCGTTCGACGAGGTGCAGCAGGATGCCATGCGGGGGATGGACCTCGTGCTGGGGGAGGAACGTCGCCGAGAAGCCGTGCTGCGAGCGGCGAGGTACCAACAAGCGCTGCGACGATATCACTGCTGCAACATCCGCCCCAGAACTCTCGAGGTAGGAGACCTCATGCTCAGGCGGGTTCTCTCCAGGGAGGGGCTGCACAAGCTCTCTCCCATGTGGGAGGGCCCGTTCAAGGTTGTTCATGTTTCCAGGCCCGGCTCCGCGCGCTTGGAGACTCAGGAGGGGGTGCCGGTCCAGAACGCATGGAACATCCAGCACCTCCGGAGGTTCTACCCCTAAAAAGGCCCAGAGCCTGTGAAGAAGGCGAATGCCTGTGAAGCTGTCGCATTTTGGAAAAGTCCCAGAGCCTGTGAAGAAGGCGAATGCCTGTGAAGCTGTCGCGTTTTGGAAAAGGCCCAGAGCCTGTGAAGAAGGCGAATGCCTGTGAAGCTGTCGCGTTTTGTAAAAGGCCAAGAGCCTGTGAAGAAGGCGAATGCCTGTGAAGCTGTCGCGTTTTGGAAAAGGCCCAAAGCCTGTGAAGAAGGTGAATGCCTGTGAAGCTGTCGCGTTTTGGAAAAGGCCCAGAGCCTGTGAAGAAGGCGAATTCATGTGAAGCTGTCGCCTTTTGGAAAAGGCCCAGAGCCTATGAAGAAGGCGAATGCCTGTGAAGCTGTCGCATTTTGGAAAAGGCCCAGAGCCTGTGAAGAAGGCGAATGCCTGTGAAGCTGTCCCGTTTTGGAAAAGGCCTGGAGCCTGTGAAGAGGGCAAATGCCCGTGAAGCCTGGTTCCCCCAAGAAAGGCCCGGAGCCTGTGAAGAAGGCCAACGCCTGTGAAGCTTGCCGCCTGTGACACTCTCACGTAATAATGAGTTGGGGCTGTACATGCCCCGGAGTCTCAGGAGCGCCGGCCTCAGGCCCTGGGGCTCCCTCCCATGCCCAGTGGCAGCACTTAGCTCCGCCCTGGTGAGAAGACATCGAAGACTTGATTAGGTGCCAGACGCGGCCTTTTCATTTGCTTTCCGCAGTTGGCTTGTTCATTCTCATTCGAAGTTTTATTGAAGCTGTTGCCGTCTTTGGCTTGTGGTTCTTCGACTTTTCACTCTCCTGCCTCGATTTCTCTCGACCACTGCCTTCCCCTCACCTCTCCGACTTGCCCACGTGATCCGCCTCGTCGCCCTAGTCCTCTCCGCCGGGCCACGCAGCACCGGACTCCTCGAAGCATCGTCCCCGACCCCTTCATCCTCCTCGGGTCGCCGGAAATTCGCCTCGCCGCCCCACTCGCTCTGACACCTCCCCGGCCCAGCCGTCTGCACCGGAAGACTCGCCGTGAGCCACTGAATCGCTCCCCTCTGCCTTTTTCTTCACGCACGCCCCGTACCCGCTGCCCCGCGAGCACCCGAAGCCGCTGTCCGCCATGGCCAGCGAGCTCCGTGCCCCTGAGCCCCTCCGCTCCTGCTAGTTGCTCCGGCGGGCTCCTGTTGCCCATTAGGTGCTGCCTAGCACCCCCCGTTCGCTCGCCTCGCGCTGCAGCCGCAACCCCGCATCAACCGAGCTCCGGCCGCCGCCGCGAGCCCTGCTCCGGCGAGCTCCGTCCACCCCATGGCCTCCCACCTGCTCCGTTAGATGCAAGCGAGCGCCAGCCACCCTCAGCACCCATCCGCGCGTCGAATGGACGCCGGAGCAGCATTTCCGGCGAGCGTCCGCCGCGGTTTTTGTCGTCGCCGGCCGAACTCCGGCGAGGCTGACGTGGCGGCTTAATTAGCACTAATCCCACAGCCTAACCCCCCCCTGAGACTGACAGTGGGCCCAGAGCCAAGTCAAACCCTGGTCAGTGCGGGTTTGGCCCGGGGTTAACCCCAGTGTCACTGACGTGTGGCCCCCACACATCAGGTTTGACCTGGTCAGCCTTGCTGATGCCTCTATGACGTCACGCTGACGCAGTAATTGATTTATGGATTTTAAATAATTCAGAGAATTCCAGAAAATAGTTAAAACTTCTAAAAAATCATAGAAATTAAACCGTAGCTCAGAATGAAATAATTTATATATGAAAAATCATAAGAAAAATGCAAGGAATCCATTTATGCCAGTTTCATGCATGAAAAACCAACTTATACTTGTTGTATAAGTGAAAACGTAATAATGGCATGTTATCTACTTAATTTGGGGTTTGCATATGAACCCTTGGTTCATATGGACTCCAACCAAATTGATGCTAGATGCATTAGGGCAAATCATAGCATCATTGATATGTCATCTTCATGCATCATATTGTTGCATATGGTTGTTTATTGATTGCCGGCACCGTCCCTTCTCGATAGGTTCTACTCCAGAAGGTGTCCCGAGTACCTATCTGAGGAGCAGTGCTTCTTCGTGGATCTATCAGGCAAGCAAACCCCCTTGAGCATCTCGATAAATCCCACTCTCTCGCTCCTGCTCCTTTACTACATTAGGACAACAACGATTCAAACTGCTACTTTTCTGCTGCGGTAGTTGAACCCATTCCTCTACATGAACTGTCATTGCCACAGTAAATAGTTGAAAACCCACTAGCATGAGTAGGAGTTGCTTGAGCCTTGATGTGCCTACTCATCCATGCTTGATTTCTTTATGCCAGCTATGATTAGAGTTGTGTCAGGTCTGATTCAGCGGGAATGAATCAGAGTGGTGAACATGTCCTACCGGTAAAGGCTAAGTGTGTGAACACGTTTTGGTAAAGGTAGCGATGAGAGGCCATGTAGGAGTACATGGTGGGTTGTCTCATTGGAGCCGTCCCTAAGCACTGAGTTCTGTGTATGTTATCCAAGTCCAGTTACTACCACACATTGGGTTCCGGTTATGTCGAATTTCGGGTTCCGGTAGACCCTTGAGGTTCGAACACTGGGATGCGTGCAGAGATTTCGTCTTCTACCTACCTGCACCCCTCCGCCTCACTAAGATCTAAGCTATGGAAAGAACAGCACAAGAGACACAGGGTTTATACTGGTTTGGGCCACCGTTGTGGTGTAATACCCTACTCCAGTGTGTGGTGTGGTGGATTGCCTCTTGGGCTGATGATGATGAGCAATACAAGGAAGAACAGCCTCGCGAGGGTCTGTTCTTTGCTGGGGGATGAACTGCTAGGAGGAGTTCAGTCACCCTTCTCTCTCTCTCTCCTCTCAATTCTCTCTCTGATTTCGATCCGATCTCAGCTTGTTTCTGGGTTGGCCGATTCTAGATCTGATCTCCCATCCCCCTACCCTGTGGGTGGCTAGTCCTATTTATAGGCAAAGGCCCTGGGCCTCTTCCCAAATATTGAGCAGGAAGGGCGCCAACAATTGGCCACTTTGAAGGGGAACATCCGGTACACTTATCCTGACTAAAGTTGGTCCTCGCCTGCCAAAGGCTCTGGTGGTGACGCTGGCTTGGGCTCCACAATGACTTCCTCCCTGCCGTTGGACTGGTCTTGGTCTCGTTGCACCGAAACGGGTGCCTTTGCTTGATGCTCTCGCCTGCGCTTGCTCCCTTTGCACCAAAGAGGAAAGAAGGACACTGCACAGGCTGGCGCCCGCCTGGCACCCTCGGTCGTCATGGCTTGCGTCACGGGCACCTCGTGAGGTACCCCGCCTTGATCTCTCCGCCTCCTCGCGAGCCAGCCTGATGAGGTCGTGCCTAAGGAAGCTCCGTGTCGTCCGCCCCGCGAGGGTCTTGGGTCTGTGTTGATGAAGATGGGCCGCGCTGGGCCCCCTTTTGAGCCACGCCGCAGGCCGCAGGCAGGCAAGTCTGGGGACCCCCGTTCCCAAAACGCCGACAGTAGCCCCCGGGCCCAAGGCGCGCCCGGACTTGGCCGTGCAAGGAGGCAAAAGGGCAAGGGCGAAGCGCCGCGGGCCCTAACAGCCTGCGGCCTTGGGCGCCGCGTGGCGGTTGGTTGGGCGTGGGCGGCACTGTTCCCCCATGCCCCCCTTATTTTGCGCCATGCTAGGCGGACTCGTAGTCGTACACAGCCGGTCCCCTTTTTGTTGCTCGAGCGCTCTCTGTCCTTCCTCTGCTCGAACTCCAGCTTCTGTTTTCAACCCAATCTCGAACCTTTCCCCCCCCTTCCCATCGCCATGGCTCCGACGAAGAAGGGAAGAGGGAAGAAACCCATGCCTCCGCCTTGCTCGCCGCCGTTGGCGGCCCCCGCCGAGGGCTTGGGCAAGGTCAGCTCGGCTCTGGCCACTATCTTCAACGAATGCGGGAGGACGACGGCCTGGCCCACGTCCCACTTCTCCATCGACAGGATAGTCACCGAGGTCCCGTATTTTGCCGACGCCCTGTGGGCGGGTCTGGTTCCCCCCTTTTCTGATTTCTTCAATGCTGTGCTTTCTCACTATCAGATCCACATGATGCATCTGGGTCCTGAATCCATCACCCTCCTTTCGGTCTTCGCCTTTGTTTGCGAGGCAATGATGGGCATCCTTCCTTCGGTTGTCTTGCTGCGCCACTTCTTCTCTCTGCGCCTTGTCGACCCTACCCAATGCTGGGCGTGCGTAAGCTTCGTTGCCGCGTCTGAGACAGCAGCCTCAGGGATTGACTTCAGGCTCCCTCTGCCCGTGGCTGGGTTCTGCGAGCGGTGGCTGTATGTGGATGTAGGGGTGCCCAGCCCCCGGCTATCGGAGCCAACTTCGCCTGCTGTCCCCAATTCAGGATGGGGCCAGGAGACGCTTGAGAGCCCCCGGCTCGTCTTCGTCTGGCACCGCTTTGCGTTCTTGAGGTCGCTTGGCATGACAGCGCCCAAGGTGGTGAAGGAGTTCCTGCTACACCGTGTTGCTCCTCTCCAACGCCACTCCCGCCGGATGTGGGCCTTCAGCGGGCGTGATGATCGTATGAGGCTCCAGGAAGAGGACCTAACGCCTGAAGTGCTGAGGACAGCGCTCTTGATCCTGACTGGGGACCCCAACCCTAGAAGCATCCAGCAGGGAGGGGCCTTGATGTACCTCTGCCAGAAAAGGGGCGATTTTGTGAATCAGATGCCTATCTTTGATGAGTGGGGGCCGCGCCCCGCCGGCCTCCATGGGCCTCGTGAGAACCCAGTGATGGTGGCTGCCCTTCCAGTCGGCCAAGGCGACTCTTCCTCAAGTGGCGGAGCAGGGAGGCATGAGGTGCCAGAGGCCGAGGGGGCTCCCGGCGGGGTGACAGCGTCGGGCGATGCTCACGAGGGAGCAGCTCTTGGGGCCCGTGCCGCTGGGCTGAGGGTGGCAAGCAGCTGCCCTCAGCGCCTGCGACTGAGGCCCCTGAGGCTCCAGCCGCTTCTCTTGGCGAGGCGATTGGCAGCGCGCATCAGGCAGGCGCCCCTGACACGGATCGCCTTGACGCTCCGTCTTCGTCGCAGGTTGATCCCTACGCTCAACTCTTGGGCCACTTCCGCGTGGACTTTGAGGCCCTCCGGAAGAGAAGGGAGGCCCTGGGTGACGATTACCCTTGTCGCCTGCTGAAGCGTAGGAAGTACTTCGCCACTGATGAGTAAGCCTTCTCCTTTCCCAGCTCCCGATCCTTCTGTTGCTTTTACTGATCCTTGCTCCGCAGGCCCCTTCCAGCCGAGCTCGCGGAGACGGCTGAGGTGTCGTCCCCCTTGGCTTCGCCTCCTCCACCGTCCTCAAGCGCTCCGAGCAGTAGAGCCCTTGTGGTGAGGGCGATCGGAGAGGCGAACCGTCCTGAGGCGCATCGTGGCCCTGCGCACCTCGCGATCCTCCTTTGCGGGCCTTCTCGTGGCATAGCCAGCCTGCCGTGGGCTTCTCGCCTGGTCATGGACTGCGATTGGCTGAGGCGCTCCCTGCGCTCTTCATCTGGGGAATGGCTGGCTCCAGGCCGGGCTTCTGGCGTGGCGTCCCCGGCCGTCACGAGGGTGCCAGCCCCCAGCCCCCTGCCCGGAGGGGGAGTGCTGATTCGTGGCCCCCGGTGCTTGCTTGGGGTAGATGATGGTGTGGAAGATGTGCTCGAGTGCGCCCGGGAGCGTCGCGCTCTTCGCCAAGGATTCCTTCGAAGGGCGGCTGACGCGGTGAGCCTGCTTGGTGAGGAGCTTGCTGATGAAGACGCGCGCCTTGAGGCCGAGGGCCTGCGCCTGGCTGCAGAGAGGCGCGAGCTGGAAGGCGCCATCGCCCTGGTGCACTGTCAGCGTAATCTTGACGACGCAGAGGCCAAGGCATCGCTGGTGGCCTCTCGGGAGGCCCGATCTTGGGCCGCTGAGGAGGCCCGGGAAGCTGACCGGCGGCGAGAGGCGGCGGAGGAGCGGGCTCGGGAGCTCCTGGCCTGGTGCCACTCACTGGAGGAGCAAGTGGAGCTGTGCGAGGCAGCCCTCACATCGATGAAGGTGGCCTCTGGCGACCCAGCAGAGCTCCAGAAGCGTGAGGAGGCGCTGACGCTAGAAGCCGCCGAACGTACCCGCGAGTACGAGCGTCTAGAGACGAGGGAGCGCTTGGTGATGTAGGCAGAGGATGATGTCGCTACACGGGAAGCCCGTGTCCTGGAGGAGGTCGGACGTTGGGTGGCGATGGCGCGCTTGAACCTCGAGCATGAGTTCGAGGAGAGGCTAGAGTTGATCCTGGCCGAGGCTGAAGGTAGGACTGCTACCTTGAGGGCCAAGCTGGAGGAAGCGACGCGGCGGGCCGATGCTTTTCAGGCCGCCCTTGAGGTAACGCAAGGGGAGTCAACCACCTCCCAGGCCGAGGTGCTCCTTCTTCGCCAGCGGGTGGAGGAGGCTGAGGTCATCGCGCGGCAGATTGCGGACGAGATACGTCAGCGGCAGATCCTGGAGCATGAGCACGGCCCCATGCTCACCACGCTCCGGGAGAGAGCCAACACAGCCTTGGGCAACATCTGCGAGGCGGCTGTTGGCGAGCCGCACGCAGTCAACTACGCCGGCAACCTTCAGTTCTTCACCGACGTGGTGACGCAGCTGGAGGCGCGGTCGGTCAGGGCCGACAGGTTGGTGGAGGAGAGGAGCCATGCCCTGCTCACGCGCGCCTTTTCTCGCGTCTTCAGCCATCTCCGGAACATTGATCCCCACTTCGATTTCGATGCTGCCATCGCCCCAGTCCCCCAGGCCGTCCGAGACGACCTGGCGCACCGGGTGGAAGACAATGTGGATGCCCTTGTCAGGGCCTTCGCTTCAGACAACGACGGCGTGATCGTGGCTGCCGACGAGGGCGGTGTGGTGAACGGCCCTGACGCCGCTGGCGGCGACGCAGACAGCGATGGCGAGTTCAGTGACGCCAGCAACGGTTCGGGTGGTGCTCCTGAGGACGCATTGGGGGATTTATCCGACTGATCATGCATCATTCCTTTTTCCTTACCCTGCATGAATAGAACTCAGGTTTTGGCCTGATGGCGGTGAGAGCATTTTGGAGGGGGAGCCCCTCATGTAAAACTTGTGTTCATCGTACTAGTAGACGTTACATTTCCCATGCGCCCGCACCAAGTGGTTAGCTTAAGCGACGCGCTGGTCGGCTAGTTTACCTTTGTCCCGTGCGGGCCCTGAGGTAGCCTATGGGAGGCTGTGGTGTCCCGAGTGTTCCCTGATCGAATCCATAGGATCTGCAGTAAACAACCCTCCTGAGAGGACGCGGCGGCGGCAGTCTGGGCTGCGCGCAAGCTAGGCCTGACCCGGCTCGCGAGGGGCTCACGAGGGGAGGCAGCTGAGGCGAAGTGGTAACCAAAACGCGAGAAATTGCTCGAACGAGACTAAGCACCCCTTCCCCGAACACACGCAAATCTCAAATTCGAATCCAACTTAAATCCTGCAGGGGAAAGCGACAACCAAAGGGAAAAGCAATGAAAGCAGACAAAAGGCCACGTCCGGTACCTAATCTAGTCTTGGACGTCTTCTCACCAGTGCGGAGCTAAGTGCTACCACTGGGCGTGGGAGGGAGCCCCAGGGCCTGAGGCCGGCACCCCTGAGACTCCGGGGCGTGTACAGCCCCACTCATTATTACGTGAGAGTGTCACGGGGCGGCGAGCTTCACAGGCACTGGGCCTTCTTCACAGGTACCGGCCTTGCTTCATATCGCCAGACGAGGGCCCCGCCTTGCGCCACACTCTAGTGCCATCAACGACGACCGGAAACCAGGACGCCGCCGATGGGGTAGAGCGGTCGCCAGTGGTTCCCTCGACGACCACGGGTCCTCCGCCAGGGGCAGGCCCTGAGGCACCTCCCCAGCAGAGGGCCTACCTCCTGAGAACACCTTGCTCCGAACGCCGCGGTGGTGATGTCGAATCCCGGCCCCTCTCCTGCAGCCCCCTGCGCCTTCCTCCCGAGGGGTAGGAGACTGTGGGAGCGGGGCAGCTGCTCGCTGTGGCGACCTGCACCTCCTGCGATCCATGATTAGCGTATGCCTGCTCCTGAGGAATTAGCGGTACCCGATAATCGTTGCCTCCAGCGTGGCCAGTGGGACCGTCCCGGGGCTCCTAAAAGGGCTCAGCTTCTGGTGCCTCGTCCCCCCAGCTTGGGTTGAGGAGCGAGCCTTGCTCGCCCTCGTGAGGGTGTCCTTGATCCATCATGAGGGGCACGTATTCTTCTGGCGCCGTCATCCCGAAGGCCATGCCGTAGTGCTCCGCGTGCCACGCAGCTCTGCTTGACGCGCCCACCGTGGGGTGGTAGCGCGGCTGTCCACTGGGGCCATGGGTCGTGTCGAGTCCTTCTTCTTCGCGGACCGGGAGCGGGGACAGCGCCGCCGCCGGTCCGGTGCCGACGGCTTCACTGGCATTGGAGTAGCCTTGGAGCCCGCGGGCGCGCGCGGGGCCCCCGCGCGGGCCGCCCTGGGCTTGAGATGGGAGCTGGGTGCAGAAGGGGTGAGCCCCTGAGGCGGCGAAGCCCAGGAGCTCTGCCACCCGCTCCAGCAACACGTCGCGGCCGCCCTCCAGCAGCCTGCACTGCAGCAGCTCTCGGGCCACCGTGAGCGTGGCCCTCGAGTTCGCCTGCTCCCGGTGGGTGTACGGTGTCGTGGTCGCGGCGTGATTGGAGGCCCTTGCTGCCGACCGCGCCTGCCGCGGTGTGAGAGCTGTCGAAGCCTGTCCGCGTCGCCCGCGGCCTGCAGCGCCCTGCAGACCGCGAGCTGCCTGGGGCACGGGGTCGCCCGAGGCAAGCGGCTCTGCGCGGGAGGGCCACGCCGCCCATGGATCTGGGTTGCCCGCCTGGTCGCCGGGCATGGTGATGACGACGCGACGGGACACGAAGCGGTAGAAGGTGGATTCCGGCGCACCCCTACCTAGCGCACCAAATGTTGGATTTCGGGTTCCGGTAGACCCTTGAGGTTCGAACACTGGGGTGCGCGCGGAGATTTCGCCTTCTACCTACCTGCACCCCTCCGCCTCGCTAAGATCTAAGCTATGGAAAGAACAGCACAAGATACACAGGGTTTATACTGGTTCGGGCCACCATTGTGGTGTAATACCCTACTCCAGTGTGTGGTGTGGTGGATTGCCTCTTGGGCTGATGATGATGAGCAATACAAGGAAGAACAGCCTCGCGAGGGTCTGTTCTTGGCTGGGGGGATGAACTGCTAGGAGGAGTTCAGTCACCCTTCTCTCTCTCTCTCCTCTCGATTCTCTCTCTGATTTCGATCCGATCTCAGCTTGTTTCTGGGTTGGCCGATTCTAGATCTGATCTCCCACCCCCCTACCCTGTGGGTGGCTAGTCCTATTTAAAGGCAAAGGCCTTGGGCCTCTTCCCAAATATTGAGCGGGAAGGGCGCCAACAATTGGCCACTTTGAAGGGGAACATCTGGTACACTTATCCGGACTAAAGTTGGTCCTCGCCTGCCAAAGGCTCTGGTGGTGACGCTGGCTTGGGCTCCACAATGACTTCCTCCCTGCCGTTGGACTGGTCTTGGTCTCGTTGCACCGAAACGGGTGCCTTTGCTTGATGCTCTCGCCTGCGCTTGCTCCCTTTGCACCAAAGAGGAAAGAAGGACACTGCGCGGGCTGGCGCCCGCCTGGCACCCTCGGTCGTCATGGCTTGCGTCACGGGCACCTCGTGAGGTACCCCGCCTTGATCTCTCCACCTCCTCGTGAGCCAGCCTGATGAGGTCGTGCCTGAGGAAGCTCCGGGTCGTCCGCCCCGCGAGGCTTGGACCCTCGCGAGGGTCTTGGGTCTGTGTTGATGAAGATGGGCCGCGCTAGGCCCCCTTTTGAGCCACGCCACAGGCCGCAGGCAGGCAAGTCTGGGGACCCCCGTTCCCAGAACGCCGACAGGTTATCCGACCCCTCTCGGCTTATTAATCCACTTGATCTCTGTCCAGGAGTTGCAACTAGTTTCTGGCGTTTGTAGGTAGTGCTATTTGTCTACCAGGTGGTGTCCGACGGGACGAGCTTGGGACAGACTAGGCACCGTGGCACGGTGTACCAAGTGGCACCCGGATGGTGGGCTTGGGAAACCTGCACACATCGTTTGGGGCTGTGAGCGACACCTCGGCCGGATCTCCTTGCGGATGGAACCCGAATAGGCGATAAACCTGGACGAGAGACTTGTGTGGTTAGTCGGGTCGTGGCCGACACCCTCGCCCGGCTTCCGTTTGAAGGTTGCCGAGGTACATGACGTGTACAGGGCTATAAGTGGCGAGAGCGTGTGTGAAGAAGTACGCCCCTGCAGGGTCAATATTATCTATTCGAATAGCCGTTTTCCTCGGATATGGAAACTTGGAGGACTTATGTAGTACATAGACAACTTGAACTGGATACTCTAAAATACGCAAGATAAGTATGAGTGCTATGGATGGCCTTCTCGTAGGGAGATGGGAACGGATCCGTAGTGGAGTATTGATATGGAGAATATGTGGACTCGTGTGTGTCTTCTCACCTCAAAGAAGTTTCTGATACTCGTAGTATAGATTAGCCACTGAGTCAAAGCTGGGTTGCTGCTGCTAAAATCCACCACCCCCTTTGTTGATAATGTTGCACATGTAGATAGTTCTGATGTAAGACTTGCTGAGTACCTTCGTACTCACACGTTTGCTTATTTATGTTTTGCAGTTGGTTACCCTAGTGACTTCGATGAGTAGCTTGTATCCCAGCTACGATCTTGTACCCTTGGGAGGGTCGTGTTTAGTCAGGCTTCTTAGTCTTTTCCTTTTGTAGTTGTCTGATCTCAGACATGTAATGCTTCCGTTGCTTGTATGCTCTGAATGATGGGTCATGAGACCCCTGTTTGTATTGAATGCTATGTGGCTCTTCTGGGCCTTTATCTATATGAGTTTGAGTTATGTTGTGATGCCATGTTGTACAAAACATACTTGCATGTTATGCGTACGTGTAACATGTATTGCTATGTGTGGGATCCGACAACCTAGTTGTTTACCTCTGATAGCATCTCTTATGGGGAAATGTAGTCTTGTGCTTCCATGAGCCATAGTAGTCCGCTACAGCCCGGTTCACCGGAGTCCTGCTAGCCCAGCACTACTGCTCCGGAACACTTGACTGGCCGGCATGTGATTCACTTTGTTCCTGTGTCTGTCCCTTCGGGTAAATGTCACGCGGTGACATCCGGAGTCCTGCCTAGCCTGCTACAGCCCAGGTTCCCGGAGTCCTGTTAGCCCAGTGCTACAGCCCGGATTCATACGCTGTTGACCGACATGCTCGAGGTTGATTCATGTATGCCTGTCCCCATAAGTTAGTGCTACTTTGGGTTCACGACTAGTCATGTCGGCCCGGGTTCTCTGTCATATGGATGCTAGCGACACTATCATATACGTGAGCCAAAAGGCGCAAACGGTCCCGGTCCAGGTAAGGTGGCACCCATGGGAATACCGTGCGTGAGGCCATAAAGTGATATGAAGTTTTACATGCTAGATTGGTGTGACTTAGGATCGGGGTCCCGACAGTGTCGGTATCAGAGCATGACTGACTGTAGGATTACCAAGCCAAACTGGTCGAAGTTGAGTCTAGAAATGCTTTAGTTATATAAGGGAATTGATTGTGGAAGGGAACGTAAGGCTCTTTTTACTGCTTTACCTCATGTCATTCTTTCTGAGTCAGCCTCTTCTTTTCTATGAGGGTTATGGCCTAGGCTTCTCCTCTATCTCTCAAGATGACGTGTTACCAAACCGTAAAGTCTTGGGATTGTTGGGTTGCGTCTCCGTACAGTTCTACTACTTTCGTGTGTCCTCAGTTTGACCCAGAACCTTGATATTATGATGCTGATTGATTATGCTATTCCTTTGATGAATGTCTCAAAATCCTTTTGAGCATTTACAGCCGTTATGCTGCCGAAACTGTCCTAGGATTTCAAGAGTTTCCAATGCTTTTGCATTACATTCCGCATCCTTATGTCGATGCTAATTCCATCCTTGTTTTCCTTGGTTTCTATGCCAGGATGTCGTCTGCTAACCGAGGTTCAGTTGCTCTTAGCAAGAACTACGGAGATGGTAGGGATGAGGATCCTCCTGACCAGCCTTTGATGGCAGAGTTCTTGTTAGCATCTGAGAGGAACAAGCGTGAGACTAACCGCTTGCTGGCACAGATTGAGCAGAACACCACACATCAGTGTAAGAAGTTGGTTTCCATCACCGACTTCATTGGTCTGAAACCACCCACCTTCCATCATTCCATTGAGCCACTTGATGCAGATGACTGGCTCCGAAGCATCACTCACAAGTTGCTTTCTGTAAACGTGGCTGAAGGTGACAAGGTCACCTATGCTACCTATCACCTGGAAGGTCTTGCTAGTATTTGGTGGCAGAGCTATGAGGCTATGCTTCCAGCTAGTCAGATTCCTACCTGGAGGGATTTCACCGAGGCTTTTCGTGAGAACCACATTCCTCAGGCTCTCATTGACCGCAAGAGGGAAGAGGTCTGTAGTTTTACCCAGGGTAAGCTATCTGTTGTTGCTTACAGTAGAGAGTTTGGAAGCCTCGCCCGCTATGCTACAGAAGAAGTTTCCACGGACGCTAATAAGCAGGCTAGGTTCCGGAAGGGTCTCAACCCTAAGTTGCGTCGTGATCTCCACCTGCATCATTGTGATACTTTCCAGGCTCTTGTGAACAAGGCCATTAATGCAGAGATAGCTCAGCTCACTTACGAGGAGTCTCGTAAGCACAACCGTGATCTGGGTTCTTCCTCCCGCTCTGGCTCTCAGAAGCGACGGATTTGGATTCCGAACTGAGCTCTTCCACCTGGATATGCACCGAGGTCATCCGATGTGGCGCCTCACCCAACTCAGCAACGTGCTCCACCTAGGCCTATTAGTGGACCACTTGCCAGTGTAGGTCCACGTCCTACCTCAGGAACTTGCTTCACCTGCGGAGAACCAGGACACTACGCACGTGACTGCCCTCAGTCCAGTTATACTCCACCCCAGTCTGAGAGGTTTGTTGGCCGTGAAAATCCATCAGTCAAGGTGATCAGTACCAAGCCACCCTCCATTGAACGAGCATGTGTGCACCATGTCTCAGCTACAGAAGCTCAAGATGATCCCGACGTCGTACTGGGTACGCTTCTTGTCAATTGTCAGCCAGCTTCAGTTCTGTTCGATACTGGAGCATCCCACTCCTTCATATCTGAAGGTTATGCTCGGTTGCACGACATGTCATTTTGTGATATGCCGACTCCACTAATAATCCAGACTCTTGGTTCCAAATGGCAAACCTCTAAGGTAAGCCATGATAATGAAATCCTTATTGACAGACTGGTATTCCTTGCTTCTTTGATATCTCTCAAGTCTTCAGATATTAACATCATCTTGGGTATGGACTGGATGATAGCTCATCATGCCAAGATCGATTGTTACACTAGATCTGTTCAACTTACACATCCATCTGGCAAAATAGTCATTGTCTCTACTAGAGTTGCAAGGCGTCAACTCTATTCCCTTAATGCCAGCCCTCTTCCAGACCTTCAAGATATTACGGTAGTCCGTGACTTCGCGGATGTTTTTCCAGAAGAACTGCCAAGTGTCCCACCTGACAGAGATGTAGAGTTTGTCATAGAACTTATCCCAGGAACTGTTCCAATCTCTAGGAGACCATACAAGATGGCACCTTTGGAGTTAGCTGAGCTGAAGAAACAGCTTGATGAGTCCTTGCAAAAGGGTTTCATCCGTCCCAGTTCTTCTCCTTGGGCTTTTCCTATCCTCTTCGTCAAGAAGTAGGATGGTACGGATTGGATGGTTGTAGATTATCGTCCCGTTAATTTGGTCACGATAAAGAACAAGTATCCGCTCCCCAGGATCAACGACCTGTATGATCAGCTCGCTGGATCCTCAGTCTTTTCCAAGATGGATTTGAGGTTAGGCTACCACCAAATCAAGATCAGAAACGGGGACATCCCCAAAACGGCCTTTGTCACTCGTTATGGTCAATATGAGTACACAGTGATGCCTTTCGGCCTAACCAATGCTCCAGCTACTTTCTCCCGCTTGATGAACTCGATCTTTATGGAGTACTTAGATAAGTTCGTCGTGGTTTATCTCGATGATATTCTTATTTACTCGAAGAACGAGGAAGAGCATGCCGAACATCTTAGACTCGTGTTAGAAAAACTCAGAGAGCACCGCCTTTATGCCAAGTTCTCCAAGTGTGAATTTTGGTTGCCAGAAGTGACCTATCTAGGCCACGTGATCTCTGGTAAGGGCATTGCTGTCAATCCCGAGAGAGTCAAAGCCGTTCTCGATTGGACTCCACCCGAAACGGTCAAACAAGTTAGGAGTTTCCTTGGTCTAGCCAGTTATTGTCGCCGCTTCGTTGAAAACTTCTCCAAAGTGGCCAAACCCCTCACGGAGCTTCTCAAGAAAGATAAAAGGTTTGAGTGGACCCCACAGTGTGAGCACAGTTTTCAGGAACTGAAAAGACGCCCGACTTCTGCGCCCATACTCGTGCCACCGGATTTCACTAAAGACTTTGTTATCTATTGCAACGCTTCACGTCAAGGACTAGGTTGCATTCTTATGCAGGATCATCATGTGATTGCCTATGCATCTCGACAGTTGCATCCACATGAGGAAAATTATCCTACACATGATCTGGAGCTTGCAGCCGTAGTCTATGCACTTAAGACTTGGCGACATTACCTTCTTCGTAACCGTTGCGAAATCTACACTGACCATCAGAGTCTCAAGTATATCTTCACCCAACCGGATCTGAATCTCAGACAGAGACGTTGGTTGGAGTTGATCTCGGATTACGACTTAGGAATCACCTACACCCCAAGCAAAGCCAATGTCATGGCTGATGCTTTAAGTCGTAAATCCTATTGCAACAACCTCATGTTGCAACAATGTCAACCACCCCTCCATGAGGAATTCTATAAGCTTAACCTTCACATAGCTCCTCGTGGTTCTCTTTCTACCTTGGTGGCGAAACCTACCCTTACGGATCAGATCATAGAGGCTCAGAAGCATGATACGGGAATCTCCTGGATCAAGAAAAATATTTCCAAGGGAGTTGCTGGCTGTTTCTCTATGGATGAACGAGGTGTTGTTTACTTTGGTAACCGTTTGGTGGTTCCCAAATGTCAACAGATGTAGCAACTGATCCTTAAGGAGGCCCATGAATCCCCTCTCACGATTCATCCCGGTAGTACAAAGATGTATCAGGACCTACGCCAGAGGTTCTGGTGGACTAGGATGAAGAGAGAAATCGCTCAGTATATTGCCAGCTGTGATGTTTGTCATCACGTTAAGGCAGAGCATCAGAGACCTGCTGGCACCCTTCAACCTTTAGCTATTCCCGAGTGGAAATGGGACAAAGTTGGTATGGACTTCATCACCGGCTTTCCCAGGACCAAGAAAGGAAATAATGCTATCTTCATAGTCATTGATTGTCTCTCCAAAGTGGCTCACTTCCTACCTGTTCAAGAGAGTATCACTGCTAGTCAGCTCGTTGACTTATATATCTCCCGAATAGTGTCACTTCATGGTGTTCCACTAGAGATCAATTCAGACCGTGGCAGTCTTTTCACCTCTCATTTCTGGGAAAGTTTCCAGAATGCCATGGGAACTCATCTTTCTTTTAGTACTGCTTTCCACCCTTAATCAAGTGGTCAGGTGGAAAGGGTCAACCAAATTCTCGAAGACATGCTTAGAGCTTGCGTTATCTCATTCGGTATGGATTGGGAGAAATGTCTTCCCTTTGCCGAGTTTGCTTATAACAATAGCTACCAATCCAGTCTTAAGAAAGCACCCTTCGAGATTCTGTATGGACGAAGATGTCGAACACCCTTGAACTGGTCAGAAACTGGTGAAAGACAATTCTTTGGACCGAATATGATCCAGGAGGCAGAAGAGCAAGTTTGCATCATTCGTGAGAATTTGAAAACAGCCCAATCTCGTCAAAAGAGCCAGTATGACCGTCGTCATAAGGAAGTGGCTTATGAAGTTGGCGACAAGGCTTACCTTTGGGTTACTCCTTTGAAGGGTACCCATCGTTTCGGTATCAAGGGCAAGTTGGCTCCTTGTTACATTGGTCCTTTTCGCATTCTCGCTAAACGAGGAGAGGTTGCCTACCAGTTGGAACTACCCCCACATCTTTCTCGAGTTCATGATGTCTTCCACGTCTCTCAACTCAGGCGTTGCTTCTAGGATCCCATCCGCGGAGTGGACCACGAAATGCTTGATCTCCAAGATAACCTCACTTATCGAGAGTACCCTGTTCGCATGCTGGATCAAGCAGAGCGTGTCACTCGACGTCAAAACATCAAGTTTCTCAAGGTTCAGTGGTCTCATCATGCCGAGAGAGAAGCTACTTGGGAGCGAGAAGATCGTCTTCGACTTGAGTACCCCGCTTTCTTTCCGCCAACTCCTGAATCTCGGGACGAGATTTCTTCGAGTGGGGGCGAGTTGTCACATCCCTAGTTCTGGTATGACCTAGGCTTGCTTTGTGCATCATGTTTAATCTTTCAAATAAATTTGAAATGGGGAAAGTTGCAAACCCTAGCACCAAAGTTTTTCCAATAGGTTCAACTTTAAAATGGATTTTCAATGAACCCAAAATGCTCTTCAAAAATGTTCATGCTCCTTGGATAATGTTGGGAACAACAACCAGAGGTGATGCACATTTTTGATACACATTTTGGATTTTTGAATCAATGCATAAATGTTTGATTTGGAGCTGTTTAAATTATATAAATATTTTAATGGCTCCAAAAATGTTGGGAATTGGTGAGGGCCTCTGGAATATTATATCTAGATGCCACAAATATTTTCAGCATTTATGGAAATGTTTTAACATTTCTTTTAGATACAAAAAAATGTCAGAAATAGAAAAAGAAAACAAGAAATAAGAAAAGACTTACCTGTCGCCCAGCCTATGGCCCGGCCCAACTGGCCGTTGCCAGTCGTCTCCCTCGCCAGGAGGCAGCGGTGAAAGGGAGCACGGCGAGCGTGCATGCCCGCCAGGCAGCTGCTTGCTGCCTCCTCTCCCTCCTCGGCGCTGTCCACCCCAGAGAGCTCCACCGAGCCCCCCTGGCCTCTCTCCATTCTTCCCCGAGCTCCTCCCCATCCTCTGTCTCGCTCTCCCCCTCTGTCCCGAGCGCATCAGAGAGCACCGCCGTACGCCATCGCGACCACTGCCTTCCCCTCGCCTCTCTGACGTGCCCATGAGATCTGCCTCGTCGCCCTAGTCCTCTCCGCTGGGCCACGTGGCGCCGGACGCCTCGAAGCATCGTCCCCGACCCCTTCATCCTCCTCGGGTCGCCGGAGATTCGCCTCGCTGCCCCACTCGCTCCGACACCTCCCCGGCCCCGCCGTCTGCACCGGAAGACTCGCCGTGAGCCACTGAATCGCTCCCCTCCGCCTTTTTCTTCACGCACGCCCCGTAGCCGCTGCCCCACGAGCACCCGAAGCCGCCGTCCGCCATGGCTAGTGAGCTCCGTGCCCCTGAGCCCCTCCACTCCTGCTACTTGCTCCGACGGGCTCCTGTTGCCCATTAGGTGCTGCCTAGCACCCCCCGTTCGCTCGCCTCACACTGCAGCCGCAACCCCGCATCAACCGAGCTCTGGCCGCCGCCGCGAGCCCTGCTCCGGCGAGCTCCGTCCACCCCACGGCCTCCCACCTGCTCTGTTAGATGCATGCGAGCGCCAGCCACCCTCAGCACCCATCCGCGCGTCGAATGGACGCCGGAGCAGCGTTTCCAGCGAGCGTCCGCCACAGTTTTGGTTGTCGCCGGCCGAACTCTGGCGAGGCTGACGTGGCGGCTTAGTTAGCAATAATCCCACAGCCTAATCCCCCCCTGAGACTGACAGTGGGCCCAGAGCCAAGTCAAACCCTGGTCAGTGCGGGTTTGACCCGGGGTTAACCCCAGTGTCACTGACGTGTGGCCCCCACACGTCAGGTTTGACCTGGTCAGCCCTGCTGACGCCTCTGTGACGTCACGCTGACGCAGTAATTGATTTCTAGATTTTAAATAATTCAGAGAATTCCAGAAAATAGTTAAAACTTCTAAAAAAATCATAGAAATTAAACCGTAGCTCAGAATGAAATAATTTATATATGAAAAATCATCAAAAAAATGCAAGGAATCCATTTATGCCAGTTTCATGCATGAAAAACCAACTTATACTTGCTGTATAAGTGAAAATATAATAATGGCATGTTATCTACTTAATTTGGGGTTTGCATATGAACCCTTGGTTCATATGGACTCCAACCAAATTGATGCTAGATGCATTAGGGCAAATCATAGCATCATTGATATGTCATCTTCATGCATCATATTGTTGCATATGGTTGTTTATTGATTGCCGGCACCGTCCCTTCTCGATAGGTTCTACTCCAGAAGGTGTCCCGAGTACCTGTCTGAGGAGCAGTGCTTCTTCGTGGATCTATCTGGCAAGCAAACCCCCTTGAGCATCTCAATAAATCCCACTCTCTCGCTCCTGCTCCTTTATTGCATTAGGACAACAACGATTCAAACTGCTACTTTTCTGCTGTGGTAGTTGAACCCATTCCTCTACATGACCTGTCATTGCCACAGTAAATAGTTGAAAACCCACTAGCATGAGTAGGAGTTGCTTGAGCCTTGATGTGCCTACTCATCCATGCTTGATTTCTTTATGCCAGCTATGCTTAGAGTTGTGTCAGGTCTGATTCACCGGGAATGAATCGGAGTGGTGAACATGTCCTACCGGTAAAGGCTAAGTGTGTGAACACGTTTTGGTAAAGGTAGTGATGAGAGGCCATGTAGGAGTACATGGTGGGTTGTCTCATTGGAGCCTTCCCTAAGCACTGAGTTCTGTGTATGTTATCCAAGTCCAGTTACTACCACACATTGGGTTCCGGTTATCCAGCCCCTCTCGGCTTATTAATCCACTTGATCTCTGTCCAGGTGTTGCAACTAGTTTCTAGTGTTTGTAGGTAGTGCTATTTGTCTACCAGGTGGTGTCCGACGGGACGGGCTTGGGACAGACTAGGCACCGTGGCACGGTGCACCAAGTGGCACCAGGATGGTGGGCTTGGGAACCCTGCACACATCGTTTGGGGCCGTGAGCGACACCCCGGCCGGATCTCCTTGCGGATGGAACCCGAATAGGGGATAAACCTGGACGAGAGACTTGTGTGGTTAGTCAGGTCGTGGCCGACACCCTCGACCGGCTTCCGCTTGATGGTTGCCGAGGTACATGACGTGTACAGGGCTATAAGTGGCGAGAGCGTGTGTGAATAAGTACACCCCTGCAGGGTTAATATTATCTATTCGAATAGTCGTTTTCCTCGGATATGGAAACTTGGAGGACTTATGTAGTACATAGACAACTTGAAGTGGATACTCTAAAATACGCAAGATAAGTGTGAGTGCTATGGATGGCCTTCTCGTAGAGAGACGGGAACGGATCCATAGTGGAGTATTGATATGGCGAATATGTGGACTCGTGTGCGTCTTCTCACCTCAAAGAAGTTTCTGATACTCGTAGTATAGATTAGCCACTGAGTCAAAGCTGGCTTGCTGCTGCTAAACTCCACCACCCCCTTTGTTGATAATGTTGCATATGTAGATAGTTCTGATGTAAGACTTGCTGAGTACCTTCGTACTCACGTTTGCTTATTTATGTTTTGCAGTTGGTTACCCTAGTGACTTTGACAAGTAGCTTGTATCCCAGCTATGATCTTGTACCCTTGGGAGGGTCGTGTTTAGTCAGGCTTCTTAGTCTTTTCCTTTTGTAGTTGTCTGATCTCAGACATGTAATGCTTCCGTTGCTTGTATGCTCTGAATGATGGGTCATGAGACCCTTGTTTGTATTGAATGCTATGTGGCTCTTCTAGGCCTTTATCTATATGAGTTTGAGTTATGTTGTGATGCCATGTTGTACAGCACATACTTGCATGTTATGCGTACGTGTAACGTGTATTGCTATGTGTGGGATCCGACAACCTAGTTGTTTACCTCTGATAGCCTCTCTTATGGGGAAATGTAGTCTTGTGCTTCCATGAGCCATAGTAGTCCGCTACAGCCCGGTTCACCGGAATCCTGCTAGCCCAGCACTACTGCTTCGGAACACTTGACTGGCCGCCATGTGATTCACTTCGTTCCTGTGTCTGTCCCTTTGGGGAAATGTCACGCAGTGATATCCGGAGTCCTGCCTAGCCTGCTACAGCCCGGGTTCCCGGATTCCTGTTAGCCCAGTGCTACAGCCCGGATTCATACGCTGTTGACCGACATGCTCGAGGTTGATTCATGTATGCCTTTCACCGTAAGTTAGTGCTACTTTGGGTTCACGACTAGTCATGTCGGCTCGGGTTCTCTGTCATATGGATGCTAGCGACACTATCATATACGTGAGCCAAAAGGCGCAAACGGTCCCAGGCCAGGTAAGGTGGCACCCGTGGGAATACCGTGCGTGAGGCCGCAAAGTGCTATGAAGTGTTACATGCTAGATCGGTGTGACTTAGGATCGGGGTCCCGACACTTCGCTACGGTGGAGAGAAGGAAGAACGCGATGATTCGGCCATCTGGTGCAACAAGCTTGTCGACATCCAGAAGCAATACAAGATCATCAGCAACGGGAAGGAGAAGGACTCCGTGGTTGACCTCGCTGAGACCATCATCGACCCCTGATACGCCAACATGAAAGAATACGACCTGAACACGTGGGACGTACCTCTGAATCTAGCCTACATAACCTACGCGGCCAATGACGCATATGCATGCTACGACATGTACAGGCAGATCTTGGACATGAGGGCGTGTCTGCTTCCCGTAACCGACGAGTACACGGACAGCTGCAGCGTCATGATCAAGCGTGGCAGGAAGGTCTAGATGTTGTACTTTATCTGTTTATAAGCACCTTTATCATCCGAGTGTTTCATGCATTAGCCTATGTGTCGTAATTATCTGTTTTGTCCGAAATATTTCATTTAAGAACCCATTAACCTGATTTCTTTTTTAGTGGCTATTTGCTTATGTATCTAAACTAGTTCACTTGTCCGTAAAAAAATTAGTTCACTCGGCAGCCGTGCTTTGAATCTCCTTCCTCCCAACATATTCCCGTCCTCAGGTGGACCTCGCAGGTCTCTGAATTTTCTCCCACTTTCTTTTTCGATGTAAACTGAGTTTTCTCCCAGTACTTTCCCCTAGAACCAACTCAACTGTCCCACGTCTAGCCTAAAAAATAATAATACCCCATGTACTATCATCAAATTAAAATGATATTTTATTTCATAAGTTGAAAGTTCTTACAAAATAATAATAATAATTGATTATATATAACTTGGCAAGTTAACTCCTAGTGATTGCGTACATAAGCTTGCAAAGAATTTACTAACGTGCAATCATGTGTTTATGTTTTTATAACATTTCTCCGTCTAGCCCAACATGATATTTTCACCTAGCCCAGCAAGTCCGCGGATTTTGAGAAAAATGCAAATTGGATTTAAACGGGCTGCATAGATGCTACATCATTGTTTCACGCAACCCACCAAATGGACTAAAAAAACAAATGGACTGATAGCTGGGTCCAAGGCCACAGCCTAGTTTTTCTGTGATTTGCCAAGTAAGTCGCTTTGTTAGGCCTGTTGGGCTGCAAATCTTTCAAGACGAGGAGAGCTTTCATTCGGCTGGCCGAGAAAATGGCCCATCAGTAATGAGAAATGGGTTGTACATTTTTAAAACACATCAAACCGGCAATTAGTTTCAAATATCTTTTTTTATTTCGAGATTTTAAATTACATTAATTTTTATGCGTGGAGAATTTGTTGGATTTTATATTGATATACATTTATTTTGAAAATCAGTTTGAATGCGAGTCGAAATTTCAGGATTAAAAACAGTTCGGACCACACCGAAATATGCAAAATTTTGTATAATTTTTTAACCGTAGCCACAATATGGGTTGTAATGCTAACAAAAATAATATGGGCTCCAAAAAAACCTTAAGAATTAGCAAATGGGTTGTATGCTGTTTTCCACAAATTTGGGGCTTTCCTAAAAAAAGGTTGACGCACAAGCAGTGACTGTTGGATGTCCATCGAACGGCCGTCGTGCTTCTTCAATCTCTGCTCTTCCTGCTCCAGCTGCTCAAACAAGCGCCGGTGGGAGGACTACCTGCTCTCTCCTCCCTGCGGCCGGCTGTGCTGCCGCGCAGCCCTCACCACCCCACCGTACTCCCATCGCTGGCCGAGCCATCCCTCTACTCACCCACACCTGTTGTTATTCTCCCGCGACGGCAGACGAACCAGTAAACCCTCGTACAGTCATATTCCCCTCCGCGTGGGAAACAACTGCCGAGTCTTCACCGCCTCCGTGTCGTTCCCTTCCTAGGCCTCGCCGTCGTCCACCGCCCTGGTGCTCTCGACGCGGCCTGGTCAACATGGTCAACGACCGACATGCATCTGAAGTGGACTGTACGTGGACAGGCTGACAGCTGGGTCCACAACCGCACGCAAGGAAATGCCTCCTTATTACGTGGAAAATAATGATTCCTCCACCTGACATCAGGGACCCACCGAAAGGGCCTCTGTATTTCGCGAAAAAAACGTTACCGCCGCTGACAGCTCAGACCCACCAGCTATATCTTCGCACGCAAGGAAGTGCCTCCTTATTACGCACAAAAAAATGAATACTCCCCCTGTTAGCTGGGACCCAGTATAGTGGCAGGCTGACTTGTGGGCCTACTAAGTTGACGGGGACGGAGGGCTTTGTCAAGTTAGTCAATATATGCACGATTCTAGCTCCAGTGACCGTACGATGTCCATCCAACGGCCGTAGTGCTTCTTCAACCTCTGGTCTTCTTGCTCCAGCCGCCCAAACCAGCGCCGGTCGTGCCTCATGCTCCTGCCTCCCGTGGCCGTATGCGATGCGGCGGAGGCCTCACCGCCCCCTACTACTCCCACCGCTGGCCAGGCCATCCCTCTACTCACCCACACCCCCTGTTATTCTGCGGTGACGGCTGCCTCACACCGCAGCGAACCAGTGAACCCTCGTACTCCTCTACGCGTGGGCATCCACTGCCGCGTCTTCCCCGGCTCCGCGTCGTCCCCTTCCTAGGCCTCGTCGTCGTCCACCGCCCTGGTGCTCTCGGCGCGGCGTGGTCAACGTGGTCAAGGAACGGCTTCCATCGGACGTGGAATGTATGTGGAGAGGCTGACAGCTGGGTCCACGGCCGCAGCAAGGAAGTGCCTCCTTATTACATGCAAAATAATTATTCCTCCACCTGACAGCGGGGACCCACCGGACGGGCCACTGTATTTCATGAAAAAAAAACGTTTCCCCTGACTGCTGGGACCCACCAGCTACACCTTCGCACGCAAGGAAGTGCGTCCGGGAATAAAACAAAACGATTTGCCCCCCTGACTGCTGGGACCCACCAGCTACATCTTCGCACGGAAGGAAGTGCCTGACAATCGGGACCCACCTGGTCGAAGCGTACGTAGCATTGTAATTCTGGTCGCGAACGTGTACGTACATATATACTGGTCGATGTAGAGGCGCGCACGTGTCGTAGTAGAGGCGCGCGCATGTCATAGTAGAGGCACGCACATAGCATGTACACGTATGTACAGCGGCCAGGGTGCAAGAAAGAAAATACGGCCACGTACGTACATACGGGCAGGGTCTCGAACGCCTACTCGCACATACGTACGGCCAGGGCTCGTGTACATGGTTGGGTCAGAACGGAGAAACAGCGTCGCCGTCGTGTTCATGGGGAGGCAACGTCGTTGTCGTGTTCATGGGGAGGCAACGGAATGCGTCGTGTTCATGGGGAGGCAACGGAATGCGTCGTGTTCATCAGGAGGAAACGGAACGCGTGGGAGCCAACCGGCTAGGTCGGAACGGAATGCGTGGTCGTGTTCATCGGGAGGGCTTGGACGGAACAGGCGATGGAAACGAGGCCTGAACAGGGTCATGTTGATCGGGAGGGGTCTGGCGTATCGCAAAACGGAGGAAACGGACCTCCTACGGTTGAAACGGGGGTACTGTTGATCGGGAGGGGTGTGGCGTACCGCAAAACGGATGAAACGGACCTCCTACGGTCGAAACGGGGGTGTTGTTGATCGGGAGGGGTGTGCCATACCGTAAAACGGACGAAACGGACATCCTACGGTCGAAACGGGGGTCCTGTTCATCGGGAGGGGTGTGGCGTACTATAAAACGGGACTCCACGGGATACTGTTCATCTCCACCGTCGACCTCCTCCAGCCTCCACGGGCTCCTATTCATCCAGCCTCCACCTCGCGCTACTCCACCGGCTACTATTCAACCACCCCTCCACTGTCTACTGTTCATCCAACCCTCCACACCACGGGGTCCTGTTCAACCACCCCTCCATGGCACCCCTCCACCGTCTACTGTTCTTCCGGCCCTGCACCACACCACGGGGTCCTGTTCATCCAGAGGCAACGCCACCACTCACTGTTCATCCAACCCCCCCCCCCCCCCCCGCAATGCTCACTGTTCATCCCAGAGGCAGCATCGATCGGCTTCAGTTAGCAGCAGCAGCAGCGAAGGAATCGCTTGATCGGGTTCAGTTAACATCCATTGACCAATCGCTTGGGTTCAGTAACGCGTAGCCTGCAGTGCAATCGCTCGGGTTCAGTTAGAGCCCAACGGCTCGCTCGGGTTTAGTTAGAGCCAATGCCTCGCACACACGCGCGTACATGTATGAGAGAAACGCGCATCGCTCGGCCCCCGACCTCCCACCGTAACCGGGAACTCCCCGAAATTTTCCTCCCCCTCGCTTCTACCACGATTTTTTCCGTCATGGACGGCCCAAAGAATGTCATGCAACTGCGTCTCCGGCCCGCCCAGGACGAAAAGCCCATTTTCTGTCATGAGTTTTTGTCATAGAAGTAGGAGCCCACCACCTCTATGATGATACCGGGTTTTGTCACAATTATCGTCATAGAAGTGTCATATGTATGACAGAAAAAAAATTGTTCGGCCCAAAATGTCACGGATGTGTCTTTTTTTTGTAGTGACGGTGGTGGTTTTATTTTATAGAAATTATTGATCTCTCATGCTTCATTTATATTATTTTGAGAGTCCTTTAAAACATCATGGTAATTTTCTTTGGTTATAAAATTAGTCCTAATATGATAGGCATCCAAGATGGGTATAATAAAAACTATCATAAAAAAGTGCATTGAATACTATGAGAAGGTTGATACTTGATGATTGTTTTGAGATATGAAGATAGTGATATTAGAGTCATGCTAGTTGAGTAGTTGTGAATTTGAGAAATACTTGTTCTAAAGTTTGTGATTCCCGTAGCATGCACGTATGGTGAACCGTTATGTGATGAAGTTGGAGCATGATTTATTTATTGCTTGTCTTCCTTATGAGTGGTGGTCGGGGACGAGCGATGGTCTTTTCCTACCAATATATCCCCCTAGGAGCATGCGCGTAGTACTTTGTTTCGATAACCAATAAATTTTTGCAATAAGTATGTGAGTTCTTTATGACTAATGTTGAGTCCATGGATTACACGCACTCTCACCCTTCCACCATTGCTCGCCTCTCTAGTATCGCGCAACTTTTGTCGGTACCTTAAACCCACCATATATCTTCCTCAAAACAGCCACCATACCTACCTATTATGGCATTTCCATAGCCATTCTGAGATATATTGCCATGCAACTTTCCGCCTTTCCATTATTATGACACGCTTCATCATTGTCATATTGCTTCACATGATCATGTAGTTGACATCGTATTTGTGGCAAAGCCACCATTCATAATTCTTTCATACATGTCACTCATGAGTCATTATCCCGGTACACCGCCGGAGGCATTCACATAGAGTCATATTTTGTTCTAAGTATTGAGTTGTAATTCTTGAGTTGTAAGTAAATAAAGTGTGATGATCATCATTATTAGAGCATTGTCCCAAGTGAGGAAAGGATAATGGAGACTATGATTCCCCCACAAGTCGGGATGAGACACCGGACGAAAAAAAGAAAAAAAAAGAAAAAAGAGGCCATAAAAAAGGAAAAGGCCCAAATAAAAAATATTGAAAAATATTGAAAAATGAGAGAAAAAGAGAGAAGGGACAATGTTACTATCCTTTTACCACACTTGTGCTTCAAAGTAGCACCATGATCTTCATGATAGAGAGTCTCTTATGTTGTCACTTTCATATACTAGTGGGAATTTTACATTATAGAACTTGGCTTGTATATTCCAATGATGGGCTTCCTCAAAATGCCCTAGGTCCTCGTGAGCAAGCAAGTTGGATGCACACTAGAAATCATTTATAAAAGAGATCAAACAAAGTCAAATACTTTCATGGATATAAAAGATAGATCTGATCATAAACTCAAAGTTCATCAGATCCCAACAAACACACCGCAAAAAGAGTTACATCATATGGATCTCCAAGAGACCATTGTATTGAGAATCAAACGAGAGAGAGGAAGCCATCTAGCTACTAACTACGGACCCGAAGGTCTACAAAGAACTACTCACGCATCATCGGAGAGGCACCAATAGAGGTGGTGAACCCCATCCGTGATGGTGTCTAGATTGGATTTGGTGGTTCTGGACTCCGCGGCGGCTGGAATTGATTTTCGTCGACTCCCCTAGGGTTTCTGGAATATTGGGGTATTTATAGAGCAAAGAGGTGGTCCGGGGGCCACCCAAGATGGGCACAACCCACCAGGGCGTGCCTGGGCCTCCTGGCGCGCCCTGGTGGGTTGTCCTCTCCTCGGAGCACCCCCAGGCGCAGCCTTGGCCCATTAGGTGTCTTCTGGTCCATAAAAAATCTCTGTGAAGTTTCATGGCATTTGGACTCTGTTTGGTATTGATTTTCTGCGATGTAAGAAACATGCAAAAAACAGCAACTGGCACTTGGCACTATGTCAATAGGTTAGTACAAAAAATGATACAAAATGACTATAAAATGATAGTAAAACATCCAAGATTGATAATATAACAGCATGGAACAATAAAAAAATTATAGATACATTGGAGACGTATCAGCATCCCCAAGCTTAACTCCTACTCGTCCTCGAGTAGGTAAGTGATAAAAACAGAATTTTTGATGTGGAATGCTGCCTAACATGTCATATCATATTCTTTTCTTTATAGCATGGACATTTGGACTTTTATATTGTTCAAAGCAATAGTCTAGTTTTGACATGATAACTTAAATACTCAAGCATATCAACAAGCAACTATGTCTTTCAAAATACCGACGCTAAAATAAGCTATCCCTAGCCCATCATGCTCAATCATTGATCCATTCATGAAACACGCTCGCATATTAACTACACCCAATGCTCAAGTATGATCATATTGCCTCCTAGTTGGTGCTTTTATAAGAGAGGATGGACACTCAAATTCAAAAATAAAAATTTACATAAAGTAAAAGAAAAGCCCTTCGCAGAGGGAAGTAGGGATTTGTAGAGGTGCCAGAGCTCAAAGCGAAAAAATTAGAGATAGAAACATTTTGGGAGGTGTGTCCTTCCCACCAACAAAAACGACTAAGAGTTCCCAATACTTTCCATGGTAGATATATCATAGGCGGTTCCCAAATAGAAAATAAAGTTTGTTCCTTTTTCAACCATACTTTTACTTTCCATGGCTAGCATATCCACGGTTGCCCTCCATACCAACACTTTCCAAGGAATTTATTATTTGACAACATAAAGTAAATTCATTTTTCATTTCGGGACTGGGCATCCCTAATACCTTTGCCTTACTCTCTTGCAATGACAAGTGAATAAACACTCATCGTGAGAATAACACATCTAGCATGGAAAATATTAGCCTCCCCTCATCGCTCCGCGAGCGAAACGAACACACAAAAGAGAAGTTTATTTTGTAAATTAGAGATGGCACATACAAATTTTCTTAGAACGGCAAAACAATACTGCATATAGGTAGATATAGTGGACTCATGTGGCAAAACTGGTTTGAAGGTTTTTGGATGCACAAGTAGTGATCATACTTAGTGCAAAATGAAGGCTAGCAAAAGATTGAGAAGCGACCAACTAAGAAATGAATAATCTCATAAGCGAGCATTAAGCATAATTAACACCGAATAATGCACCACAAGTAGGATATAATTTCATTGCATAATTATTGACTTTCGTGCTTGCATAGGGAATCACAAACCTTAACATGAATATTCTTACTAAAGCATAACTATTACTAAGAATCAAGTTTATTTTTTCCAATGATCTTCATGAATTTTTTTTATTATATCCTTCTTGGATATCTATCACTTTGGAACTAATTTTCGTGTGTTGCTTTTGACAAGCTCAAACAAACATAAGTGAAGATCATGAGCATAATATTTCTTTCTCTCAAATTTATTTAAGTGAAGCAAGAGATGATTTCTTGAAAATTTTACTAACTCTCAAATAAATCTAAGTGAAGCAAGAGAGCATTCCTTCAAAAATACTAAGCACACCGTGCTCACAAAGATATAAGTGAAGCACTAGAGCAAGTCCATAGCCCATAAAAAAAATTAAGTGAAGCATAGAGAGAAATTATAACAAGTCATGACATAATTTTGGATCTCTCAAATAGGTGTGTCCAGCAAGGAATCAAGACTTAGAACACAAAATAAAACAAGCAAAGACTCATATCATAAAAGACGCTCTAAGCAAAACACATAGTATGTGATGAATAAAAATATTGCTTCGGGTAAAATACCGATGGTTGTTAGAAGAAAGAGGGGATGCCACTCGAGGGCATCCCCAAGCTTAGTTGCTTGCTCTATTTTGGATAATAGCTTGGGATGCCTGGGCATCCCCAAGCTTAGGATCTTCTTACTCCTTATTCCTTCATCCATCGTAAGATAACCCAAAACTTGAAAACTTCAATCACACAAAACTCAACAAAACCTTAGTGAGATCCGTTAGTAAAAGAAAGTAAATCACTACTATAAGTACTATATGAAACCAATTCATATTTTGTTTTTGCATTATATATACTGTATTCCAACTTTTCTATGGCAAAAAATCATCAAAGAAAACCATAGAGCCATCAAAATAAGCACACAACACAAAGAAAACAGAATCTATCAAAACAGAACAGTCTGTAGCAATATGACTATTGTGAATACTACTGTAACTCCAAAAACACTGAGAAATTAGGACGACCTGGGAAATTTGTATATTAATCGACTGCAAAAGGAATTGGTATTTTATCGCTCTCTCGTTAAAAATGAGAATTATTTGCGTGAGCACAAAAGTTTCTGTTTTTTCAGCAAGATCAAACAACTATCACCCAAGAAGATCCTAAAGGCTTTACTTGGCACAAACACTAATTAATCATAAAAACACAATCATAACAGTAGCATAATTGTGCTAACACTCAAGAACAGAAAGCAAAAAAGCAAAAATAAATTTTATCCATTGGGTTGCCTCCCAACAAGCTCTTTCTTTATAGCCATTAAAATAGGCTTTGCGATTTCAATGATGCTCACATGAAAGATAAGAATTGAAACACCAAGAGAGCATTATAAAACATGTGACAAACACATTTAAGTCTAAAATACTTCCTATGCATAGGAATTTTATAGGAAAACAAATTATCAAGACAAGAAATATCTAGCATATGCATAGGAGAGAAATAAAACATAAACAATCTCAACATAACGAGAGGTAATCTAGTAACATGAAAATTTCTACAACCATATTTTCCTATCTCATAATAATTACATGTAAGATCATAATCAAATTCAACAATATAGCTATCATATAAAATATTCTCTTCATGATCCACATTGATAACCCACAAGTATAGGGCATCACAACCGTTTTCGAGGGTAGAGTATTCAACCCAAATTTATTGATTCGACACAAGGGGAGCCAAAGAATATTCTCAAGTATTAGCAGCTGAGTTGTCAATTCAACCACACCTGGAAACTTAGTATCTGCAGAAAAGTGTTTAGTAGCAAAGTAATATGATAGTAGTGGCAATGATAATAAAAGGTAACAGTAGTAAAAGTAGTGTTTTTGGTATTTTGTAGCTGTCGGTGTCAAAACCGGCGGATCTCGGGTAGGGGGTCCCGAAGTGTGCGTCTAAGGCGGATGGTAACAGGAAGCAGGGGACACGATGTTTACCCAGGTTCGGGCCCTCTTGATGGAGGTAATACCCTACGTCCTGCTTGATTGTTCTTGATGATATGAGTATTACAAGAGTTGATCTACCACGAGAAAGTAGAGGCTAAACCCTAGAAGCTAGCCTATGGTATGATTGTATATATTGTCCTACGGACTAAACCCTCCGGTTTATATAGACACCGGAGGGGGCTAGGGTTACACAGAGTCGGTTACAAGGGAGGAGATCTTCTTATCCGTATTGCCTAGCTTGCCTTCCACGACAAGGAGAGTCTCATCCGGACACGGGACGAAGTCTTCAATCTTGTATCTTCATAGTCCAATAGTCCGGCTGTCCGGAGACCCCCTAATCCAGGACTCCCTTAGTAGCCCCTGAACCAGGCTTCAATGACGATGAGTTCGGCGCGCCGTATTGTCATCAGCATTGCAAGGAGGGTTCCTCCTCCGAATACTCCATAGAAGATTTTGAACACCAGAATAGTGTCCGGCTCTGTAAAACAAGTTCCACATACTACTGCAGAGAGAATGATATTTGCACAAATATAATCTGCTGACGCGTTCTGACAGCACAACGTTATGTCATGGCTCGGTCATTATTCGAGCCATTTTTCTCAACCAGCACCGCACATAACATGGGGCGCTTTTCTCGACACATCTTGTAAAAGCATAGATCGTGTCCCCCTTATTATGGGATTCTCATCAATACAGACGTGGGTAACCCAACCGCGCCATCAATTACGGCGCCTGGGGAATAAGCAGTTTTACCAGGAAAGTGGGGAGACGCATCGCCTCTTCCGCCCTTATAAAGGGACAAGGATTTACTCTTTTCACCCACGCCTTCTTCCTCCTTGCTTACCCATTCCCGCACACTCGAGCTCTAGCGCCCAAGCTCGCGTTCTTCTTCTCAAACCACTCCAAGCATGTCCGGAGTAGGAGGCAAGTGGATGGTCTCCTCCGTCATGGAGGAGAACACCAAAAAGTTACGGAAAGCCGGATATCTTCCCGCGGATATCGCGCACCGGCTGCCAGATGTGGGGCAGATCATCCCAATGGCCGAACCCCATGAGAGGGTAGTTTTTCTTACCCATTTTGTCCGCGGACTGGTATTTCCCCTCCACCCGTTTGTCCGCGGGCTCATGTTCTACTACAGGCTGGATTTTCATGATCTGGCCCCCAATTTTATCC